>NC_080782.1:197586690-197661690 GCF_028018385.1 Neofelis nebulosa | reverse complement strand
GTTGGGCTCTGTGCTGACAGCACTGAGTTTGGAGCCTGCTTTGCATTCTGTTTCTCCCTCTCTCTCTGTCCCTCCCCTGCTCGTGTTCTCTCTCTCTCTCTCTCTCTCTCTCAAAAATAAATAAACATAATAAACATAATAAACATAATAAACATAATAAACATAATAATAATAATAATAATAATAATAATGGATTGTAAGCTAATATTTCCAAAATGAAGTTTCAATTTGGAGTAAATTCTCAAATAGACACATTGAAGGTACACATTACACATGTACACATAGATGACTTCCACACTAGACTATGTAAAATTTTAACCTAAAACTACCAAAACTAGAAATCCAAGGTAAGGCACTATGAAAATAAATTGCAGAATAAAAATTTAGAGATAATCAATTCATTAATTCAATAAACTACTTAATGAAGGAAATATAAAATAAAGGCATTTACAAAGATTCATAAATAAATCATTACATGAAGGAAGTTTATATGTGGAACTAATATTTTAATAATCTACCAGTAATTTACTTTCTACTTCCCTTTTAATGCTATAAAATATTAACTATTGGCATAACTATGTAAAAATATTTCTTAAACAGTGAGGAAATGAGTCATGCCTGGCAAAAGGGCTCAAGAAAATGAAGCAGGGTAAGTGGAATAATTAATAGTCTATTATGGGTTTTCCATGAGGAAAAGACATTTTGTCTGACTACAAATTAAACTACTACAAATAGGGGCACCTGGGTGGCTCAGTCAGTTAAGCGTCCAATTCTTGATTTCTGCTCAGGTCATGATCTCATGGTTCATGGGATCGATCCCCACATTGGGCTCCGCATTAGCTAACAGTGGCAAGCCTGCTGGGATTTGATCTCCCTCTCTCTCTACCCATGCCCCTTCTCCCAAAATAAATTTTAAAAACATTTTTAAAAAACTACTACAAATATATTTTATATAACGTATCCCAAACTAGATACCCTCTAATCTTTTTTGCATGTAGGTCATGAAAATCATCAGGAAATGTTAATTTGATTCAACTTCCTAAGTACCCAAAAAGTTACCAAAACCTAAGGTTTACAAGTATCCTGGAGAAGACACTGAGGTCTTCTGTATCAGTAAATGGCTCTATTTCTTTTAATGATATCCATATAAATTATATAATAATAAATTCCCAGAAAAATTAAATTTTACCTTAGGTAGAATTACAATAGCTTATTTTATAAGTGGCATGTGTGAGTGGTTCAAAGATTAAATTCTTGTCCAGCAGAGAGGATTTCATCTGATTTGGGACCTTTTCTAATGTGGCCCATCCATATATAACACCTAATATTGCCTATGCTCTAAGTGTCAAGCATATTTGCTTCTCCTCAATACATTTATCAAATAAATTCAGGGTCAGTAAAATTGTATTGAATAAATTAAAACATTTTAATATCATAAAAATGTATTCAGGAAATTATCTTCACAATCTTTGACTTAGAAAATAACTGATTAACATACTTTACTCCTTTTTTTCCTTCAAAAACTGTGCTTATTACAATGTTGTCATATGAAATCAAAATATTTTCTAAGATACTGTGGCCTCAATATTCCTATTTAGGGTGAACCATAAATCACAATAACTATGATATTATTAATTGTAAACAGATACTATTCTAATTCAGTGATTCACAACATGTATGTTTCTCATCTATCAAATTGAGCCATATACCCATTAGTAGTTTGATACTACTAATAATTTCATGGAATATTTAAATAGGTCAAACACTCCAGACATGTATTATCTCATTTAACTCTGAAAGGTAATTTATTGTACCCAGTAATGAGAGACTCTGTGTTAGGTATACAAAGATGATGAGAAGATACAGCTTTTGCCCAGAAGAGTTTTGGGCTGAGCACTAATGAATAAAAGGAATATACATCCCAGGTAAAAACAAAAACAAAAAAAAACAACAAAAAACAAAAAAACCAAAACTGTATCATCTGGGAAAGGACAGAAGATATTTGAGAAACCTAAAAGTTCAGTGGGACAGAACAGTCAGCAAGATGCACAGAGAAAAACCTAATAAACACTAAAACCCATATTTTATATTACAGGTATGTCATAGGATTCACATAGTAGGATTTTCTTAAGTTATTATTGAAGTGTTACAGCAAGTTCTGCTTCTCGAATTATAATTCATAAAATAATAAACCAGTGCCTTCATAAAATTTCACCTAAGTTTGACTTTGCATGTGCAATCTGCCATCTGCTTAAGAAAGAACTCTGGAATTCAGAGAAATTTGTTATTGCCTACTGTTATGAATCACAGAATTAAAAGTATCATTATTAAGTTCAATACCTTTAACTCACATGCTTAGAAACTGAAGGGTAAAGTCACATTAGGAAGTGTTTAGGGAGAATATTTTATAAAAGGCTTTGAGAGATGCCAAGAGAAATTTTATCTTAAGAATGAAAGTGAAGGAAAAGTTACACTGTTGGAATTTTAAAATGAAAATACTCAAGGACCTATGTACTTTAACATTATCAAAATACAGAAATTTCTATAGAAAAGGGGGTTTTACTCTATACACTTCTATATAGTAACATGAGATACTAACAGGTTAAGATTTGTGATATATGTGGGTAAAACAAAATAATATTTACTATTAATTTGTGTGATGTCGATCTAGAATTTAAAAGAAGGCTATTTTTGAAGACTCAATCCTAATTCAAGTAAACTTAGAATTTTTAAACATTGAGAAATGTGCAAAAGGAAATACCCTTCAAAAAAATCATTTCCACAAACTTGAGAAAAGCGATGACATAGTCATTAAAAAAGATGTTTTGTAGGAAAATAATCTATATGGTTGGAGGCTAAGAATAAAACATTAACAAGAGGAAATCCCCATACGGCCAGGTTGCTAACTACTTTTTTGCTTTTAGTGCCCTGTCCTTAAATTAAGAACACCAAAAGAAACCTTTTATACAAGTATGCTAACCATTGGAAATCTTGAGCATTGCCAACCAAACAAAATATGCCACAAAAGAAATGTTTTATGGCCTGAAGCAAATCCCCTGTATTTCCTGCTGCTTCTTAAATTATTTCTGCTTCTAAAATGGCATGAGTCACCAATGAAAGAAAGTCCTCAAGAGTCACCAACAAAAGAAAGTTTTCATGTTTTTTCGTGAAAACAAATAAGGGGAAAAGACTCAAGTATAGGGAAAATGAGGATACATATTAAGTAAAAGTATATAGCAACAAAGGAGAGAAAAAGGGACAGAGAAAGTTTTTGCATTTCATCTGGTTTACTGTTCTGGCATTTGGTAGATATTTATCAATTCATTATGTCATTTTGGCATACTCAGTCCAAGACTGAAATACATTAATGTAAATAGATATTTAATAGTTCAACTATACATGCTTAAAGTTTTCTATAGTTGGGGAAAGCTGATACTATAAGCTTATCTGTATCATATATTTGATTTTTGCATATATGCAACTAAATTTTTAATTAAAAAATTAAATTTCATAATAATAAAAAATGTGCATATGAGACAATACGAAGGTATAAAACATGCTCTAAAATGTGTTGAAAATAGCAGCGATTTGAGAAAAAAACAAGAAACAAATTATGTATGAGAGAGTAACATTGTACATTAGTATCAATGGACAAATATGCAGGGAATAGACAGTTTCCACATAAAGAAACAATGAGTCTGCTTATACAATTCAAATATCAATTATTACTGCCTATTCCACGAAATTTAGAATGAGGGAAAAGATCAGCAATGATTTTAAAATCCAGAAAGCTCGATAGAACCTGGAATCTGTAAAAGTCAGAAGACATAACATTGGTTTTGGAGCTCTGAGCTCTACCAGTTTTCCTAAGCACGTATCTTTGACAAAGTCCTTATCTTAGTCAAAGTTTATAATAGCAAAAGGATTTCTCCTTAAACTTGGGATGACTGATACATTATTATGTCTATTACTTCTTGATATACTATACCAAGCTGTTTTTCACATTTATTTGAATGTACCTTACATTCTTCCAAGTTTCAAAAACCTATTAGTGTTTTTATTTTTAAAAATAAGGAGTGAATTTATTCAGCAGCTAGGACTTCTGAATTTAAATACCTTCAGTTAACGGTGACTTAAATATTCTAATAGAGTGGAGTTGATAGTTTTTTAATATTAAGAAGATTTAAAAGTGCTTAAATATTACTGATGATTAAGACTTTAGACCACAGTGATTCTCAGCATACAAATTAATTTTGGTATCTATTTTTAAAATCAATGTTTTCTAAAGAATTATTATCTTTTGAATGATTTAAAGTGGTAAGCAACAAATTACATATAGAAGTTTGCGCCTAAAATGACACAAACATATAATTAATTTCTCTACAAATGTCTCTAAATTAAGTCACTTGTTTTAATACAGATATGTGTAGTAAGAAAGTTACAGGGCTAGTATGAGGCACATGATAAATGTAGTCATGAAAGAAAACAATTTTTAATTTAGTAGACTCTATCAATCTGGAAAACCATGAATATTTACTATTAATTCAGTATGCTGAAAACTAGATAAAAGTGAGAGAGTATATATAAAAAAAAGAGCAACATAAAACACTTACTATAATAGTATTAACATCAATCACAATTTCTATGATCATATACCTACATTTGAAATCATGAGTCCAATGGTAGTTTTACATTCCTAGGAAGAATATTAAAATAAACATTTATTTTCCTTTATAAAATACACATTAAAATACTGGAAAACCTTGGGCATATAGTCAAGGTCTTTATTCTGACAGCAAAATTTCAATATGATAAGAAGTACTATTAATGATATAGAAAGTTTTTGTATAGATCGTCTTCAGAACCTTCTACCATTTCATGTAAATGTAGCTTCTAGAAGTTATATAATTATACCTTTTCCATCCTATTACTCCTTAAAGAGTATAATCTTTATAGTTGTTTTTACTTTCTTTTACTATCACTTAGAATCTCCTAAAGATTCATCCCAGATCAGTATGGATTCATAGATTGCCTAGAAAATGTAATATACAGATAACTCCAAGGAGTTTATTTATAGCCTTGTATTTGGAGCAGACCAATGAAAAAATAATTTCCAAAAAACAAGGCAAATATTGTAGTGAAGATTTTTGGAGCAGGCCTATAGGAAAACCAGAAGTGGACTCCCTCAATCAACCCAGTATGGTATTTCAGGAAAGGCTCCATGGTTGTAAAATTATAATAATAATTTTAAAAATAGACAAATAGATAGAACTCATGACTCATGAAAAAAATAGTTATGGAAATAGTAGGGAAACTCAACTTGAAGTATCAGTTTGTACAAAGCTGTCTACCAAAAATTCCAGTGGAACTCACTATTCTAATCATGTTACTGATCATGCCTTTGGTGGTGTTCTCACTACCACCTTTGGGCTTTGATATTTTACACCCAGCCCTTCTCCATTAGGTTCTGGAAAAAAATTAAGCCCTAATATCTCGACATCTATTATATGTCATAAAATAACTTCCCCCTTATGCATTCCATGTGAAATCAGCTATGTAGTATCCATGGGAAAATTGAGAAATGAATGACTCAATCATTTTCTGTAGGACTTTCTTCTTTCACAGAACTCTGAGAATGGTTGCTTAACTTATACAATGAATTCTTATATTTAAATATTTTTACTTAAAATTTACATCTCCTATGAAGCTTTCTATTTTCTCATGATGCTATTTTTTATATTTCTACAAAGAGGTTTTGATCAAATATAAAAGGTATATGTCAAAATATATGTAAGGTACAATATATAAAATATTTTTATTCATTGCTAAAGAAGAGCTTGTGAAAAAATACAATTACATATTTAGAGACCATCTAACTCACTGATGCATTGCATATAGTCCATCTAGCTTAGTAATAGCATTTGATATCAAATTTCAAAATGAAAAATTAAAAAGTTGCCTTAATGCTGCTCTCAATTATGCCTAGATTTTGACATATTGGCACCTAGAAAAGATTATCATTTTCTCACTGACATTCCATAATGCAGATAATCTTTTAAAAATTTTTTTAAAATGTTTTTATTTATTTTTGAGACAGAGAGAGGCAGAGCATGATCAGGGGAGGGGCAGAGAGAGAGGGAGACACAGAATCTGAAGCAGGTTCCAGGCTCTGAGCTGTCAGCACAGAGCCTGACGTGGAGCTCGAACTCACAGAGTGTGAGATCATGATCTGAGCTGAAGTCAGACGCTTAACCTATTGAGCCACCCAGGTACCCCACACAGATAATCTAATTTGTAGAAATAATGTACTCTTTCTCCCCAAAGGCTCAGCATGACTGTTTTTATGTTGAATGGAAAAAAGTTTCATATAAGCATTTTTACTTTTTGTGAATAGTCTTTTTCTAAAAAGTTGCCCCACCCTAACTTTGTCTTTCTCTAATCATTTCTTTCTGTTTGATCATTAAATACCCAATTTTATTTATTTTCCTTTTTGACAGCTAATTGTGCTTTTGGTGTGTTTATGTTTTCCAAAGAGTTAATCCTTTTTATAACGCTGATTATTTGCTATTCATGTCAAAAGATAGTCAAAGTACCCAGTCTATATTAATAAAATTTAAAAACATTAAATTAAGATGAAAAAGATGTGGAAGAATTCTTATAATCACAATTCAAACCTTACTATTTGAAACACTAAATTTGCACCTCTAGCACAAATTTTTAACATGCATGCCAAAATAATATTTAAATTTCTTCATGAAAGTGTTTTATGAAATAGAACATGAAAATACCAATATCTGCCTGTGAAAATGGATTAGGGTGATACAAATGAAATACAAATAGGAAACTTTCAGCTTTACACAATCTGGGCTTTGTTATTTGTTACATATAATATTTTTTTATTTTTTTAATTCAAAATTTATTGTCAAATTGGTTTCCATACAACACTCAGTGCTCATCCCAATAGATGCCCTCCTCAATGCCCATCAACCCCTTTCCCCTCCCTCCCTCCCGCCCCCCCATCAACCCTCAGTTTATTCTCAGTTTTTAAGAGTCTCTTAGGTTTGCCTCCTTCCCTCTCTGTAACTTTTTTTTTCTCCCTTCCCCTCCCCCCATGGTCTTCTGTTAAGTTTTGAAATGCTGCTAGTACATTGTTTGGTAAGATTCACTTCTATTTCCTCATTGATCCAACGATCATGTATATTTGAAACCAAAGATATTCAAAATAATGCTTCTATGTTATTGTAGCTCTATCAGGTAAATAAAAATGACAATTGGCCCTAGTAACATTGAGAAAGACAAACAGTAGGTCTTTGGAAACTCAGTGATAACAATTAAAATAAACTGTCCACATTTTAAAGGTACTGGAAAGTAAATTATCACCTACCTGTTGTATGTAAGGAAAAACAGCAGATTTACATTCATACTTCTTTTTTGCTGAAGAGGCTTAATATTTACCTAATATTATAGGTTTTTAACATGTTTATATGCCATCTTTTGTGGGATTGAGTCACTCATTCTATGATTAAAATCTAGTCCACATGTTGAACAGGAAAATCAAGGCCACATAATCATATATTACCTTTTTCAATATGCATCCTTTTCGATTCATGTCCCATATCATGACCAGCCAAATCTCCCTCTTTGGGCCCAGGGAGGACGTTTGGTGATAAACCCATCAGCATCTGGTTCATGGACAACCCATTCTGATGTACAGCTGTCAAGCCCGAAACAAAAGAACAAAGACAGAAACACCATAACACACAATGTTCGAACAAATTAATTAAACTCATTTGGACTCAAAAATAACTAAAATATGATGGTCTAAATTGGTATTATAATCTAACTCTAAGAATACTGAGAATTGGTAACCATGATAATCTTAAGAATAAGAAAAATAGTGGAAATGAAAACATTTTATCTTATTTTTATTTCACAAAGAATATAATATTTTTAATATCTGGAATACTTTTGAATGGCCATTACACTATGAGCACTAAAAGCTGTTAGCTTTCAACAAGTTAAGGCACTGAAATAACTGTTTCAATATTCATAACCTATACTAGTCAATAAAACACAAGGTTTCATAGATACCAAAGTACTTCTTTAAAATTTGGATTTGAACTCAAACTTGAATATACAAGTGCCCAATTAATATCTATTAAATGGCTGAATGAATAAAAATAATAATTGCTTTCTTGAAGTATTGATAGCAACCTGTAACTGCTGAAATAATAAAGTAGATAACAAAACACCCTTATGATTTTCAAAATCCAGTCAATAAATTGCCCATGAAAATCCTAGTTGGATGAATACATATTCCATAAAAACTTACCTTCTCTGAAAAAATATTTTTTTTTTGAAAATATCATAAAACTATATTAGGAATTATCATTTGGAAATCACCATAGCAATAATTGTGTGAAGGAAGAATCTTCAGCAGATGATTCTAAAAGGAGTGGAGTGAAAGTTTGATGAAAAATATAATATCCATGTAGTCTTAATATGTTTCCTCACAAGACTTATTATTGTTACTTATTACTTAAAAAGGTTTAAAAAAAAAAAGAGTAACTTTACAGCAGAGAAATCTAGTATTTACCACCTTAACCAAGAGATAATTATGACAAGTATGGGGAAAACAAATGTCTCCTGGAATGATACACCAAGGGCATGCTATCATGCTTCTGTGATCCTTGCCAAAATTTCCTAACTTAAGTCTAATTATGAGAAAACAAAAACATCCAATCTGAGGGAAGTTCTACAAAATAAATGTCCTATATTCTTTAAAAAATATCAAGATACTGAAAGACAAAAAAGACTGAGGAATGGCTCCAGATTAAAAGAGACTAAAGGAATATGACAAGTAATTGCAACACGTGATCCTGGGTTGGCTTTTGGACCAGTAAAGAAAATCTTTTGCTATTAAAAATACTAGTGAGAAAAAAAAATAAAAAATCAATAATAGTGGGAAAGTTGGTGAAATTTGAAAAAAGATTTATAGTTTAGAGAATGGCACTATAATAATCTTAATTTCCTGATTTTGATCAATGCTCTGTGGTTATGTAAGAGAAATTCCTTGTTTCTAGAACATAAACAATGATGTATGTGAGGTAAAGAATATGATGTCCACGATAGGAACATTAAAGTGCCATTAGGCCAATATCTCTTTCAGAGATACTGATGATTGGGTGAATATGTGTAACGAGTGTGAAATAATTTTTTGTATTATTTTTGAAATGTCTGTTAGTCTAATTTTCAAAAAAACACATTAAAATATGCACATATGTGAACATGTATTTGCATATGTGTGTGTGTGTGCATGCATTTGTGTGCATGTGTACGTATTTCCATTTGGACAATCATGGTAGTCCAAGCATACAAAAATTTCTCCTTTGTTCTTTCAAGAATAAAAAAGAATACAATGATTAATTTAAAACATGAATGTATAACAAAATTATTTCAAATTGTTCCCTATCTGCCCATAATTTCCATTTAAGTGTCATGAAAAAAATATTTTTCTTTCTCTAGGACAGTGCCTTTTCACTGACGACATCTTATAAAAGCATAAAAAAATGAAATGAATATGTATCATAAAATCTAATGTCAGCACTGCACATAAGCATACAGAAAATATTTTATATGAGAAATTGTTTTAGCGAAACCAAACTTTGGGAATTAAAGTTTGCCAGCCCCAGCAAATGTCATTGATTTGGAATGGTTATCAAATGATATTTTCACTTTTATTAATACACAGTGATTATCATCTCTTACAAAATTATGTTCTAGAAATATGTTCTAGACAGGCCAAATCAAGCATTCATTTTTAGAATTATGTTGAACTATATAATTATCAATAATTAACTACTTTTTAAATAATTGTATTACATACAATTTAACCTAATATTTGTTATCTATCTCAATAATATTCATGTTAAGGATTTCTGCTTTATGCAAACATTCTTTATGATTTATAAAGACACTTTGTAGCAAATGTTTTTCCTATTATAAAAATATTCTCAACAACCAAATAACTTCAGTAAGTTATGTGTAATTAGATATAGTTCATACCACAAATGTGATTCCTTCAAATTAACTAAATCTTGGAAAGGATACAATGGATATTGATTCTGTCAACCGATATAGTCACTGTTAATATGTTCATTTTATTGGAAGAAAAGTATTAGATTCTTAACACAAAATACAGATACAAAATAACCAGTTCATTGAATGGTATTTTTAACTTTACTCTTGATTTTCTTGGTTAAATATCTAAAAACGTTATCATGAAATACAATAGAGCCCCTGCTCTTTAAAATTTAATAATAATATCTGACAATGATATGCATCATTGACTTACTAATTCAAATCCTAAAATTTAAACAATTTAAAATTCTTCCATCCAGTGGTCATAAGAATGACAAAGCAATTTTTTTAAGTCTATCGTTTTGACTGTTACTTACTTTTATTTCTCTCTGTGGATATTTTTCTCAACGCAGGGGTGAATTCTGAAAATGGATAAATTTCAAGAACTGGTCGGGGGGGGGGGGAGGAGGGGACAAAGGAATAAAGTTGAATAATCCCTAAGCCATATACCTAGCCACTAGCTACCTGTGAGCTGGAGGTGTTTACTTCAGAAACTAATCTGGAAGGTTACTTTCTCTGTTTCATAGCTCAAATCTTTATGTGTGGCATCAAGGAGAGGGAGTTTATATCAGAACCTGTTAATGTAGTACCATACCTCATGATATTGCAAACTGGGAAACATAATTTTGAGAGATGGCTATTGCTACAGAGCTTCAGAACATGATACATCTGAGATCTATTTGGAATGAGGGCATTTTGATTAGAAAAGCCAGCTGCACCTAATAAAGTTTAAAATGGTGACAAGTAGAAGTATGAGACCTACGGATTCTGTCAGAAGAGCTCTCGGTCCGTGCTGGGGAGCTGGACACGCTGCTGCTGCGGTGTGATGATGGGTGGCTGCCAGGCCTCCGGCCCTCCTCCAGAGAGGGTGCAGGCGAAGGGCTGTCTGGGACTCGCTCCTGGGGCACCGCGGGAAGAATCGGGGGAGAGAAGAGGTAAATACATGGGAACTTGACCTCCTTCGCGAGTGTTGATTTTCGTTAATGCATTACTGTAGAAATGCCAAGGAAATAAATTCATCCTTCGCTGACATTTTAACCTTTCATTTGAACAAAGCCAAAGTAGGGAAAGACGAGTTAGCAAACTGGTTCTACAGGCAAGCAGATCAGCAGATGCCAATCCCCTCTTTGGATAAAAAAGGAGCCCAAGAAGGCAATCCTTTCACTTTTATTTTTTTAAGCTTACTTACTCATCAAGTGGGAGAGAGAGAGACAGAGAGGAAGAGGAGGGACACAGGGAGAGGGAGAGAGATAATCCTAAGCAGGCTCCACACTGTCAGGATGGAGCCCAACATGGGGCTCCACCCCATGACCCCCGTGATCATGACCTGAGCCTAAATCAAGAGTCGGATGCTTAAAAGACTGAGCCACCCAGGTGCCCCAGAAGACAACCATTTTAGAGCCTATTAGACAACACAAAACAACAGAACAAAGCAGGTTTCAATTCTAGACAATTATCAATTTAAAGAAATCCCTAGATTCTATCGCTTCAGCAGTGTCTAAGGATCATTTAGCACACAAATATCAATGTGACAGACCATAATAACAATACCAGAGGAGTTATTCACAGTTATTTCATCATGGCACTGCTCTGGACACACTTGGATGGTCACATTTTAAGGCATCATAGAAATCGATTATTATTTAACATTGGAATAATTTTGTTTGATTCAAATAATTCTCAGACTACCCCCTTCCCTTAGCTCCAATTCAACCACATATATGTATTAGGGGAAATTCATGAAATACATATTAGTTGTAGCCCAGGGAAACTTGGTATTGTATTTCCTGATACTATTTTGTTAACACATCCCATTCCATATCTCCCCTGCCAAGCCCTGAACCTTCCTCCTTAAACTAATGTGCAAATATATCATATAACTGCCTCCAATGAACTATTATGGTGTTACAGATTAAATAAGATACCTACTTATTAACATTTTCTTCTTTGAGCAGTAATATATTTATACTTTCAGACATCAAGGCACATAGGCCTTGAGGAACTGTCTTTTCCATAATTAATAAATATTTGAATGGTTAAAAGCAAACTACATATGTAATAAATAAAATTAAATAAATAAATAAATAAATAAATAAATACTTATTCAGGTGCAAAAATGCAAATATTAAGAGAGCAGGCTTTAAAAAATATAAAAGAAAAAAAAAGTTCTAAAATATAACTAACTTGTGAGAGGTCAACTGACCAGTGAGAATGAGGGTCATGCATATCTTTGGTCTCAGAGGCCCCATTGGTCTGGTCAGATTCCCATTAGGATGGTTCCCATTCCTGCTTTGCATTAGAATCACCTGGGAAGTTCTTAAACATGCCTATGTCTGGGCTTTGCTCCCAGAGATTCTGGTTTACTGAGGATTAGGGGATGAATTGTGTCCCCAAAAAGAGTGCAGTCCTGATCCCCAGTACCTAAGAATGTGACTTCATTTGCAAAGTTTTTTTGCAGCTTAATTAGTTTTTAATTAGTTAAAATGGGGTCATACAGGAGTAGGGTGGGCTTTTAATCCAACATGACCCGTGTCCTTACAAGAAGACATTGTGAAGAAATGAGAGAAAATGTCCTATGAATAGAGAGGCGGAATTGGACTTTAGAACTGAGTTACTAAGAATGCCAAGGATTTCCAGCAACCACCAGAAGCTATGGAGAGACAAGGAATAATTCTACCTAGATCTCAGAGGAAGCACGGCAATGCTGACATCTTGATTGCAGACTTCGGGCCTCTAGAATGTGAAAGTATACATTTCTGTTGTTTTAAACCACCCAGTTGATGGTGCTTTGATACAGCAGCTATATACACTGAATCAGAAGTAGAGCCCAGACATCAGTATATTTTTAAGACTCCAGGTGATTTTAATGTGCATTTAAAAGTGAGCACTGCTGGTCTCATTCCTGTTTAATTTTTCAGTCCTGAACATTGTTGATAAACATCTTCCACATATATGCGAAGTCTTAATTTTTGAAAAAGCATGACAAAGAAAATGAAAATAACCAGAAAAAATGACCAAGCCCTCTTCCAAAATTCATGACTAAATCAGTTTCCCATTATATATATTCCATGGAATAAAAGTAGTCCCAGAAGAAACTTCATGACCAAAGATTTGAGAGGTCTCTCAATACTGTAGCCAAAACAAAGGAAAAGAGAAACAACAACAACAACAACAACAACAACAACTAAAATCTTTCAAGAGTTTCAATGCATATTAGAATCTTGTTGTAAAGATAACATTTTGAACTTGAGGAGCTTTTGGACTAATCTAAACTGTGTGGGTTGGTTTCTGTAAAGGACAATTAAAACTTCCCACAGGAGAGATGTAGTATCAATATTATATAACACTAGCCCTTTACCTTAATTGATTAGAGGTTAAGTGCTCTATTTTCTACAAACAGCAAAACTGGTATGTAGGTAAATGTAAACCTGACACAATATACTGTCCTACCCGAGTCACGTGGGGTTGCATTTGAAAGACCGAAAATAAGCAAATGAGAGAGAGAAGTGGGGCAGAAGAGAGGAAAGAGGAAGACATAACCCCTCAATATTAATATTTACAATTAACTTGTTCAGGGAAGTTTATGACACATCATACATTTGTTATACTAAGGGATACCAATATAAGATGGTATCCAACTGTGCAATTTGGAGGTGAAAATATTTTGGAATTGGGGCACCTGGGTGGCTCAGCCAGTTAAGCGTCTGACTTCTGCTCAGGTCATGATCGCACAGCTTGTAAGTTTGAGCCCCGCATCAGGCTCTGTGCTGACAGCTCAGCATCTGGAGCCTGCTTTGGATTCTATGTCTCCCTTTCTCTCTGCCCCTCTCTCTGTCTCAAAAATAAATAATAAACCATTTAAAAAAATTCAAACTATTTTTAAATCTATGTCTCAAAAAACACAAAAATGAACAACATATCAGTTATTTTTCCAAACTAAATAAATCAAAGAAGGTATACTTCTAAATGACCTGAGTTCTTTAGTCCACACAGCAAACAAATAACCTAAGTTTCTAAAAAACAAAAAGATACATGATTTAAAAGAATAGAGAATTCATAACTGGATGCTGAATGTTACTTCCTATCTTCTAATTGCAATTATAAATCCTTTTCTTTTTAACATTCACTTCTACCCTAAATTATGAAGCAAACTATACATTTATTATTTGTTCAGTTTAATGAGTTCTGTCAAGATCTAGAACATTCCCATAACCCCAGAAAGATTTCTTATGCCCTTTTCCAGTCAATTCCTCTGATTCTCATAAACAACCACTTTCTGAATTCTATCACTGTAGAGTAGATTTTCTGGTTCTAGAATTTCATAAAAATGAAATCATACAGTAAATTCTTTGTTTCTGGCTTCTTCACAACAAAATGGTCTTTGAGATTCATCCCTGATATTACATGTGTCATTAATTTACTCTTTTCTACTGTTGAATATATTCAACTGCACAAATATCCCACAATTTGTTACCCTCTCCCCTCCCCCAAATGGCAATAAGGTCATGTACTTAACTGCTTGAAACACCACTGTACTTAATGTGTCTTTCCAGTAGCTATTCAGATATATCTTGAAAAAAGCATTCTTAATCCTTTATGTATAATACTGTATACAATTCTTTTATAGTCTGTATAAATGTATTAATAAGTTATGCTACAGCTAACTGCATAAGTGACCAGAGATACACTAAAAGGAGTTTAATCTTGATTTCTAAGAATTCTAATAAAGAGAACACAAATTTGTCTATACTTTAAAGGTCAATTCCTCATACATCTGGCTCTCACACACAAAAGTACATGGTATGTATTTGAAAAAGAACAGTATATATATATATATATACACATCGGTGTGTATATATATGTATATATATATATTGAACAAAATGTTTATATATATAAACATTATATATGATCATTATATATTATCATTATATAATATTATATATATTAATATATTATATAATGATAATATACATATTATCATTATATATTATAATATATAATAATTATATCATATATTATCTTTATATATATAAACATTGTAATATATGTATATATTATAATGTTTGTTTATTTATCTATCTATCTATCTATCTATCTATTTATTTATTTATTTATATATTTAGAGAGAGAGAGAGCTAATGGGAGAGGGGCAGAGAGGCAGACAGAATCCCAAGCAGGCTCCACACTGCCAGCGCAGAACCTGATGCAGGGCTCGAACTCATGAACCATGAGATGGTGACCTGAGCTGAAATCAAGAGTCAGATGCTTAACTGACTAAGCCACTCAGGCACCCCAAGAACACTCCATATTTTTCTTTGCTAAAACTAAAATTTTATAAATTAACCATTCTATTTTCTTCAAAAAGTCACTTTGACAATGTTAATTCATCAATATGTTTTAATATTTCTCATAATAATTATGTAAGTGATCATATATGCAGTGGCACATGTTTGGATGCACAGAGATAAAGTGCAATCTTGAAATAAATCATTCCCTCTAAAGTCATTTTGCAAGTCTGAGTTTCCTGTCTTAATAGATTTCTTACTGGTGCTAATGGAAAGCATGAGAAACTGATTTTTTCCTGAGATATTCAACTCATAAAATACTTAAACACTTAATGCATAACATTTTGGCAACAATAATTATGCCATTAAAAACAATTATTTATCTTATTTTCCACATAAGTATAAAAATTATTTCATTAGTCAACATATTTAACTGTCAAAGCTTTCCTTGATATTCCTTTCATTCATGCATTATTCACTTATTCATTTATACATTCAAAATACTCTAAACATCATATACTAAACTAGGTAAAAAATAAACTGGATTTAAATCTAATGTAAAATACACCTTAAAAGCATAATTGAAGGCTTAGAAAATGTAGGTGAAATTGTATTTAATTTAGCTTTAGCTTATTTTTACTTTAATTATAATTGTTTCTCTAAGAACAAAGAATACAAAGACAATACTTAATACTTTGATTTAAAGAAAATATTTTAATTTATGCAAATTTTTATTATTTAAAAGCTAAGTATTCAATTGAAACTTTCTGTAAATTGAGACACAACATATTCAGTCATTTCACTTAGTGTATAATTTCAATCTTTGGAACATGATGTATTGTTCTTTGAAGAATTTCATTAAAGTAAAATCCACTGAGCAAGTAAGATTTGAATACATTGTTGCACAATAAATTAATTTATTTCAACAGCTTAATTCTTTTATCATATTTATATGCTTGCCTTTCCAGAGTATGCTATAAGATGGAGAATAATGGAGACAGTAAAGAATTGCTTAGGAGAGAATCTCATAATTATTACTGAAACAAAATAGATAATGAGTTTTATTCAGACATAATAAGAAAGAAGCAGTTCAATGTCTATAGGAAAACTATGTAAACTGGATTTATCATTTCATTTGTGTAATACCCTTTAACCTCCAAGATGGGCCTGAAGTAGGACAAAGAGGAAGAATATTTAATTTAATACTTCAACACGCTGCTTTATAGTCCTACATCATAACTCCACCAATCAATAAAACACAATCCTTTGCAATGTTCCATCTTTATAAAACCAGCCACAATAATAAATGAGAATTTAAGAGGAATACCCTCTCACACACACAAAAAAGGTCATACTAATAAACTAATGGTAGCAGAATAACAATAAAGAAAAAGCTGCATTTATTGTTTCTGGGTACAGCAAGAAGTATTAGTCTCCAAGATAATTCAGAATCAAAGGTGGAATTCAAAATAGTGTATTCCAAAATTCTAAAACAAAAAGTAGAAAATGCTCAGTATTACACATGGGGCAACTGAATATTTAAAAATTACATTACCACATCTGCCTCCTGTCTATCACAAAATGCATTATATTTTACCAACTGAAAATATTTTCTTAATGTAAGTCTAAACAATCACAACCCACTCACAATTCATTTCTCTAAAGGATTGTTTCATTTAGCTTCATGTTGCTCCCTTTTTAATTGTCTGGATTTTCATACGTTTATCAGTTAGAGATTCCATCACTGACTACGTTATAGAAGTGGAGAGAGGATAGTTCTAACATTAAATGTTATCATGATGTAACTTTTAACTTACAAAATTGAAGTTGACTAGCACTTTATAACCCAAACTCCTGAGATTTAAGACAACTCAGACCTATTCATTTATTCAAAGAACATTTACTGAACATCTAATATGTGCCAGTGTCCTAGGCTCTGGTCTTATATATACAAGTAAGCAGAACTGATGAAAATCCTTTCCCTCATGGAGCGTGTATCTTAAGCGGTAAATGTTGTTAGTGGAGTCCAGAACCATATATGCACAGTGATGAAGTGTGACATCTAAATTTCCTTGCTCTGGAAAAATTATCAGACAAAATAAATAGTAGAGATAGGATTCTGGATTCAGGAAAAAATGTTTCAAAGTAGTTCTGGAAGACACAGTAAACAATGCTAATATACTTGCAGCTGGTCTCTACCTTCTGTCTGTCAGGCAGACACCATCAAAATTCCGTGACTCAGAATTCTAAATTGAGGTTCCAAGGAATATTTACATAGCTCTTTTTGTTTGTTTTTGTGATGATACACAAGAAATACTCAATGTTTCTAAATGTAAAACTGGTAGAACCCATGAGTGTAATCATAAACAACTTAGTTTTATTCCACTGTCTCTTCGAACTTATTCAGGGGTGGTAGGGGACTATATGTCTTCCCTCATCCGCATGAAAATTCAGGGATCTTCATAATTTCAGATGACTATTTTTTAATATACAAAGTCCTACAGTTACTTCAAACAACCACATATAGTCTTGGCTCAGGGATTATAATCCATCCCTATGTAATAATAAACACTATCATCTTAAAAGATAGGACTTCCTCTTTTCACACACTCAAGGAAGGGGGAACAGAGGGAGGAGGGAAAGAGAAAAAAGGTAAGTTTCTGACTTGGCCGTCGCTGCCATTCATTAACTGGCATCATTCTCTCTGTGCATGACAAATGTTTAAACCCAATTTTTATCCAGTTAAGGCACTGTGTATGTTGTTAGAGGCCACCACCACACTGAACTGGTCCTATGCAGTTCCGTAAGGGTGTCATTCACCTCTAGGTCCCTCAGTCCCCTAAATGTCCTACATAGTTAAGTATGGATGCTTGATTTAAGTTGAGTTTGCAGTGAGACTTCTTCATAGATGGTGTTGCATGCCTCCATCAGAAACACATAACGTCTGCTTGGCTGCATTTTATGATGCCAGCCCCCACTGATGATCATGGTCTAGACTCCACTTCATTAGCACTGGTAATTTGGTGACATTCCAACTATACCATTCCTTATTCATTTTTTTGGCCAGAAGATTTAGATGAACAGAAAAGTTCCCCTAGTGAATTAATGATGATCCCTAGGAACAGTCTGTATGGGAAAGTCAGGAAAATGCTTGATTTCACCCCTTTATCCTTTGCTTTTGTCCTTTAAAAGAATCAATTCCCTAGAATTCAAAGGTGAACCACGAATTTATTTTTTAGCATTATTACAAACGTATTGATTTAAACATATACGATTTGTTTAAATACATTGATGTAGGATATATTTAGTGGTGGTTGTGTTTGAATACTTTTGCTGTAAGCATCTTCTTCACATTTAATATCAACACCCAAATAAACATTAAGAGAATGTACTTAACTATTTCTCTAA
Organism: Neofelis nebulosa; assembly: GCF_028018385.1. NCBI lineage: Eukaryota > Metazoa > Chordata > Mammalia > Carnivora > Felidae > Neofelis > Neofelis nebulosa. The sequence goes on along the minus strand of NC_080782.1, from coordinate 197,642,854 downwards.
GTCCAAGTAAAAATTATATGAAATCGTTTTTTGTGTGTGAAAAAATGTCTGAAAGTAATGCACATATCTAGCGTTATTTATGATTGCCCCAAAATAAGCTATTCTGTACCTAAACAAACATGGGGGACATGACATTGCTCTAGGATTTTCATGTACTTTAAGAATCAGGTCATTCTGGTTCTAGTTTTTATAATATTTAAACATTTTAAACTTTCATGCACATAAAGTCCTATTTACTAATATAGTTATTTAAGGACCTGCTTTAAAGAAAATTATTAGGGATCAAAATTTTACTTGAATTTAATTTTTTTCAATCTTTAATTCTTTAAATGAGAATGTCATAAAGTGTCTCTGCTTATGTCTCTCTCTCTCTGCCTTTCTTTCACACACACATACACACACATATAGTCAAGAGGAGTCAAAGGTCAATGGAGAAAACTAACAAATTTAAATCATATTCCTTGTCCTCAGAAACCTCCGTAATGTAGCATGAGAGAAAGATGTTTATTCAAAGATGTAGAATAATTTGAATGTTGCCAAATTTCTCAATCTCAATTCTATACTATCCCTGAAAAAAATGAAATCTGAAAAAAATGCATTTAAAAATTAGCTTTCTATACCAATGCACTGCAGAATTCCCCCAAAGTAAAATGCAGCACTTCTGTCAGGTGAAGAAGCCTGCACAAGAAAGAGAGAAAATTCTTACTATACAATTGTGACTCTATTTCAAAAGTTTGACACGAATCTCTTGTAAGATTCTAGAACTTATTTTTAAACAAATGATTGTGAATATTTGGGGAGAAAATAATGGGAGAAGACAATGTCAGTGTACAAAAACTTTGAAAGATGTTGTAAACACTAATGTAATCAGTATGGTGACCTGAATAAATAAGGGGGTCATTGTACAGAAAAGCAAACAAAGACAGAGATATTAAGTAACTTGTCTGAGGTCACATGACTAAGAAGTAGTAGAAATGGAATATAAACCCAAGAATTCTTCCACCATAATCTATGTTTTAAACCACTAAAATACGCTGCTTTTCTTTTTTTCAATTTTTTTTCAACAAGAACCATTTTTTCTAAGTCCATATGATCTCATTGTGAATTTATTAAATAAAATGTGAGAAAAATATTGATTCATTCAGGGAGATTTGGGGTTACTTGATGAATGATACCTAAAGAGAATCAATTAGTAGAACATTTCAGCCTATTAGGAATTCTCTAATGACAAGAGGAATTGATCTCTTGATTTATACTGTTTATTTTCCTCAGTGATTTAAAGTAATACAAGTAATATATCCTTTTACAATTTGGAAATGATACAAGGATTGTATAAATAGTATGAGAGTTTAGAATGTTAATACTCAAAAGTATCTAAAGAATAGGCTTCAAGTTATGAAATGAATAACTCACAGAATAAAAGGCACAGCATAGGGAATACAGTCAATGATATTGTAATAGTGTTGTATGGTGACAGAGGGTAGCTACACTTATGGTGATTATAGTATAATGTATAGAGAAGTTGAATCACCATGTTGTACTGAAACTCATATAACATTGTGTGTCAACTATGCTTAAATTAAAAAAGTTAAGTATCTAAAGAGCCTAAATCAGTGGACTGGGAAATACACTTAATATGGATAAATGCAAATTCCTAGTAAAAGTAAAAAAATAAAGAATTGGCTTAGTACAATTTCATGTTTAAAAGGCATGAAATGTACTGAGTCACACACACACACTCACAACAGTTTTGTGAATTCTGACTACATTTATAAGCTGTTGTCCACAACTGAGGTTTAGGTTAGTTCCAGCATCTCTTCACTAGCCAGTTCACTTCTAGAGTATTGTATGGAAAGGACTGGGGTAAAGAGGGTGATTTTTCAAAAAAGGTCAACCAAGAAGCTTGATGAGGAATGGTCAAAAGAAGTTAGAATATTGTGTCTGGAGGAAAGAAACACTATAGTTACTACAGCAGTGGATTTATATATTTAAATGGCTAGGGCACAGAATTAGTAGACCTTTTATCTTCCAGGAGAACATAATAAACTTGAGGTAGAAGCTAATGAAGACCCTCTTCATTCTTGAGTTTGCTGAAAATAGAATAGGCTTTCCACAAAAGCTTAGCTATATAAAAATGGGTAGGGAGGATGCAAAAATTATTTTGTCACTGTAGGAAAAGCTGGATTATATAACGTCTGACGTCTCAAGTCTATGTCTCTTCATTCATAACATTCATAGAACATTAAACAGTAAAAATATATGATTCTCAATGATACATAATAGACTAATACAGAGCCCATAATAATTTAATATATACTTACAGGCAATTGGCTATTAGGGATTCAAATTAGAATTATTGTCTAAACAGTATATGCCCATTTCCTCCTCAAAGTTATCTTACTAAATTATTTCCAGTAGTCCAAACCAATCAGCCGGAGAAAGTCTAGATTTAATACTTTGGCAGACTCCATCATGAAGGCTTCTTTTAAAGCAAATAACAATGATACAATGGTATTGTCTTCATCTGTGTAATTTTCTTTTCCTCATTTCCTTTAATTTCTTTTATTTTTCAATGCCAAAACCCATGGCCCCATCATGTTTGAGAGTTTAGTTTGAGCCGCCGCAATTATCCACAGCCTAAGATTCACACGGGTATGAGTTCATTGTAGTTCTAATGCAGGTACCAGCGATTTTTTATTTTTCTGTGAAGAGTCAGCTAGTCAATAGTTTATTCCACTCTGCTTTGTATGTGAAAGTAGCCATAGATGTTATATAGAGAGAGTGTAGCTAACTCCCAAAGCCATTTTGTTTAGACACTAAAATTTGAATTTGATATAATTTTCATGGGTCATGAATGACTGTCTTCCTGTGATAGGTTTCCTCACCCACTTTAAAGTATAAAACCATTCTTAACTCATAGTCCATGCGAGAACTGGAAGAAGGGTGAATTTTACCCATGAACGACAGCTTTTGGACCCTGTTCCATTGCATGTACTGGTGTGGTGTGTACATTCTCATAAATAGGTTTATGAGAAAGGCTTTGGAGCTCCTTTACCTCCTAGAAACAGGTAATGACAAAATGTTTTAAAAGTCTGTAACCCTGAGAGCATTGTTTTCACTTCCCTTCTGTCCTATAAATTCTTTTGCCATTCTCATGTAGGTTGTTTTCATTTTAATTCTTATCATTACTCTCAAGAAATGTAAATGGTACACTCCAGCACACAGAAAACGCCTCAACCTTCTATTTTCCCTTCAAAAGCTATTTCCCTTATCATTCCTTCAGATGGGGGAAATCTTCGTGGTATTTAACATTTTGCTTTTAATCGGCCTTCATAATTAGAATCTTTTCAGGCAAACAAAGTTGCAAGCACTATTCTAATTGCCCACTTGGGTCCCATACTATTTAATGTGACATAGGAGTCAAACATTTTCTTTAGGGAAAATCAAACTTCCCCCAAATTAAGTTTAACTAATATATATCATGGGAGTTTACTAAACACTGCTTGTGCTATGAAGTCTTCTATATATAAATTTAGGCAGGTTTTTTATTAACTTGTTTTCCCTAATATTTGGAATTCTATAAAGAACCTATTCCTTACCCTTATCCTCCGAGGCTGTACTCTCGAATTCTCTCAGGTCTAATTTTTTTTTTTTTTACCAAAAATTGTTAGAATTATCTTATGCTTTTCTTGAAATATGGTTAGTCTCTATGATCTTTAACATCAAGTTTAAAAATATATAGGTTGCCAGCCTGCAAAGAAATGGGGCAATGGCCCTTCCACACTTCCACGGTGGCCAATGGAGCGTCACTTTGATGTGTGCAGTTAAAACTACCAGCTTGTATTATTAGTGATAAATAATAATTTTTAAAACCATCAGCTTTTATTTTCTTTAATCATTCTTAATTAGAGCCATTGTTTCTTATTCAGCTATTATCACCATTTATATCACCACTGCTTTCAAAAGCCCAGAATTTCCTTTAACCTATCCATAGCCAAGTTTCTGAAAATATTTGCCCCGAGAGACTAGAAAATGGGCTATCACTACATTGTAGGAGGTGTTGGCACACAGTTCAAGACACAGGGCTTTGTCACTTTTTTTTATTACCTTTTTGCATATTTCCTTCCTTTCTCCCTGTCTCCCTCCTCTCCATTCCTGACCTTAATTTAAGAAACCAAAGGAATGTTGCTGACTTTTCAATAATCTAGACTGTTTTCTAAAGGTGCCTTCCAGAGGAAACCCAACTGCTTCCTCCTACTTACCTAAATGTTGACAACCAAAGATTTAGTAAAGGAAGTTTCACTACTTAAGTATTCTGATTAACATTGGATACAACATACACTATTTAAAAAATGTGTGTATTTAAAAGATAAAAAAAATCAAGTTTTCTGATGTAATTAGAGTCTTCTGGATCCAGACATATGTAAGCTACCAGCTGATGTCCAAATTATCTACAGTTAATAACTAAGTCACCCATTATGATTTTAAACTGCTAAAATCTGTTCTTCTGCCATAGCTTTACTTTAACTACGATTCCCTATCTTGTCTAAATGAGGAACTACAAAATTCCCAGTTTTGAGAGTGAAAATTATATAATTATTATTATGAGGACGATTCTCTACAGTAATAATTACTAACTTTTTAAAAAAATGAGAGTAATCACATCCTATAACTAATCCTTAGTACCTTTTCATTTTTTTAAAATAGCTATCGAGTACAATGATAGGAACACTTAGCCTTTTTTCTTCAGCCAAAACCTCCCTCTAGGTCACTTCAGTGAGTGAAGCAATGAGAATGTTGAATTCTCAGTAATAACTATTACCAAAAATGGTCATAAATGGAATTATGCAGTGACATCTTGATTAACAAATCCTTTGGTAACAAAGGAACCCTCCGAAAGTCACTCCGAATAAAGAGGAATTTTTAAAAGTTATCTTCATGGTTCCTGGCTGACGACAATGTAGCATTCATTGGCATTTTCTCAGCTGAAGATTTTTAAGAAGTTGATCTTGGTTTTCTGTGATACATATATTTTTTTCCTGGTGAGGATACTTCAGAAAATGGTGAGGGACTAGTATACATCCTTGCTTATAGAGCCATTGTTATAAGAAAAATTGGTATTAGCATATTATTCAATGTATAATAGTAATGTATAAGTATGTATACAATGTATATATACATTGTATACTTATACAATGTATAAGTAGTAACATGGCCTTTTAAAAAAATGTATGACATTATCTATCATTTTGGTATAACACGGAGCATTTTCACTGCCCAAAAAATTCTTTGTACTCTCCCTATTCATCCCTGCCCCACTCCTTGGCAACCACTGATCTTTTTAGTATCTCCATAGTTTTGCCTTTTCTAAAAGGTCATTCACTTGGAATCATACAGTGTGTAGCCTTTTCAGCCTGGCTTCTTTCACTTACCAGTATACATTTAAGTTTCCTCCATATCTTTTCATGACTTGATAATTCATTTCTTTTTAGTTCTGAACAATATTCCATTATATGGTGTCAAGCGTTTAGTTAAGCTACTCGAATAGTATTGCTGCCTAGGCATCCATTTTGTTTGGCCAACTGTCCTGGAGGGACCTTAAACTGACAAAAGCCCCCTCTTGCAAGCACATGCCCTAGATAACAGCCACAGAATCACAAGCAAATGTAAGCATGGAAGCCCTTAATAGGACTTCTTCAACAGCACTTGTGAATAAAGGTCTCCTCCTACATACGAGCCCGCTGGAGCTCACCAAAACTATGCTCTTCTGGTTTTAATTGCCCAATCTAGCCCTAGCCTGGGAACCTCGAAGCATTCTACCTTTGGGCCCTGACACAGGCATCTGTCCCAGATCCTGCCTTGTTCTCTCTGTACTCCGCCTTGACCTCCCCATGTGGTCCTTCAAGGTATATACCTTGAGGTATTTCCACCAGAACTCGTGAGTAATAAGGTTATCTATTTCAATTTTTCTTATGGTCTGTGTTGGACCATGGCTCACCATCAGTCATCCCTATGTTCCCCTTAACAAATGTTAATTTAGCAAAGTCATAACATATGGATATACCACTTCTTTTTAATCCTTTCACCTACTGAAAACATCGTGGTTGCTTCCAAGTTTGGGCAATTATTAAAAAAAAAACTGCTATAAATATCCATGTGCAAGTTTTTGTGTAGACATAACTCTTCTACTTGTTTGAGTAAATACCAAGGAGCTGGCAAAATACATAATCCTGTGGTAGAAGTATGTTTAGCTGTGTAAGAAACCATAAAACTGCCTCCCAAAATGGCTATAGCATTTTGCATACCTACCAGCAATGAATAAGAATTGTTAACAGGACTTTTTATGTAAGGCATGCTCCAGAGGCCTCCTTAACTCAAGTGTATTATATTCAGAAGAAAGAGGTAATGATTATGTCATATAAGGATAAGCATTAGTATCTTTTACTTAATTTAAAAATTAATAATGTATTCTGACAATTCATTTAAAGGAATTTTATTTAAGTACATATTATAAAATAAATTAAAGGTATATGCATACACATTTAAGGGTATACACATACCCTCCCACACAAGGGGAAAAGAGAGAGAGAGAATTGTGCATATATACACGCACATGTGATCTTTGTATAACAATAGTGTTATCTTCACATATAGTGTATTTTTGAACTTATAAAAAGCATTCAATTTTATTATTTTGTTTAGTGTTTACACCTATACTGTATTACCTACTTTTTATATGTAGAATAGAATCAGAAAGATTGAGTCACATGCTCAAGGCAACATGGCAGAACCATAATTTAACAACAAATCAGCAATTATTTCCCATACCTTAAAGCTCATAAACCCACACACACATACATTGACATGCATGCACTCATGCACACAGTCATATATTTATTGAATTTGAAATATATCAATTAATTTCCTACATCCATCTCTCTCTTAATAGACAAAAGACAAGGGCCCCTGGATGGCTTAGTTGGTTAAGTGCCTCACTCTGATTTTGGCTCACGTCATGATCTCACAGATGTAAGATCAAGCCCTGCATCAGGCTCTGCCCATGGAGCCTGTTTGGGATTCTCTCTCCATTCCTCTTTCTCTCTGCACCCTCCCCTGCTTGTACTTTTTCTCTCTCAAATAAATAAATAAACCTAAAACAACAGATACAACACGGAACTTAAGATTGGCCTAATCTGTCTAATCCTGTACCCCTGGCTCTACCTGGTTCTAACTACTGTGATTTTTCTCACAATTTATTTACTATCATCTGTTTTGAATTTAGAATTACTTGTGGAATAAGAAAATAGACTTAGAGGTAGTGGCCTAAGACGATGTCTGGCATAAGCCAAAACAGTCATATAAAAAAACAATTACCTTAATAACAGACGTCTCAACTCTGGAAGGGGGACTCTGAACGTGAGCTGCTGCCGCCATATTTGCAATGGTGCTGAGATGGTTCATCTGGCTCATTGCCATGGTGACAGACGCTGGAGGTAGGCTGACGGGAATTAGAGGGTGGGGCATCATCATAAAAGGAAGTTCCAGTCCTATAAAAAATGCACAGATCTCATCATTGCTCTGTTCAAATAAAACTATGAAACGTAGTGTATCTCATTTATGAAAATGGTAAAGGGCATAAATCATTGAAAATTGAAGCATTAAAAAACGTTCTAATAATGATTGCCAAAGGAAAAATATTTGTCCTCTTTATATGCAACAATACCCACTCACCACTCAGGGAAATTAGCTTTGAAGCTAACCAGTTCGGTGCCATGTTTTATCACGTCACCATGCCTCATGCGTTTAATACAAATGGTCAATTCGTTGCTGCATTATTCTTCTGATCATTCTAATTCTTGCTTAAAATATGAGGGTTTTATTTAACACATCACAATTAGTTATCTAAATGTAGTATCTCTTTGTTATGTCCTACATTTTACAATATAATGATTGGATATTTTTTTCTGGGCAACTACCATTTTTAGTACCAAAAAATACCATTATAGAATTTGGCAGAAGGTGGCTCTGCTCAAGGTGGTGGAAAGGTTGCCTAAGTGGAAGACTGTTAGTTCCAGGCATGTGGGGGTGGGTAACAGAAGCCTGAGATCTCTGTGATGGGCAAGAGGACAGTGTTTGATTATCCCCAGAACCATCACAGCTACTTGTGGGGAATGCACATAAGCAATTTGGATGCAATAGTATTCCAAATCTTCTAATAATTTATTTGAAATGAGGTTTTAAAAAGTATATCACATTTCGAGTTGGCCAAGTGATTTCTTGGAAAATAACCTCAAGTAAGTAAATTTCCCCTAAACCATATATTTTTTTGTTTTTCTTTTTCTTATATAGTTCCTCAATTAAAAAAAATTCTACAATATTTATCTTACTTTTTGAGTCTAATCTAGTTTGAATAACCAAATTAAGATAAAATGGTCTCTGTTATATACCTAGAGAATTAACTACTTCTTAGAAGTGAAGCCCACTGGTAGTTGTAGTTATTCTTGTATTAAATGATTTCTAGCCACCATTCAGAGTTAAAGTTCCTCACTTAATTCCACCACAAATCCTAAACATGGAATTATTAAATGCCCAACTGATTTAGACACAGCACAAAGAGCCTAAAAGATCACTTTACAAAGGTTAATAATGTCAGAGTAATATATTAAATATGTGTGCATCAATAAATATATCACCTTTATTCAACTACAAAGAAACAAAAGTTGATGATTATGGCAATATAGTGTCAAAGTAAAAACAGTACATTTGAGAGCTTTCATTTTAATAATGGGGCCATGTTTTGGATTTCAGTAGATTTTTAAACACCTTAATAGGATACACCTTAGAAGGTATTTATGAATAATTTCAATTTCGACATGTTCCCCAATTAAATTAACACTAACTTATTTACTGAATCTGTTGAATATACAAACAACCCCCTTGAAGAAAATTTTTGTAATGTCCCTGTCAGCTTAATGAGTTTTCATTTCTTAAAAAAGGAAAAGAAATAATATTTTCATATAATATACTTAGAAACAGCAAAGTTGGTAAAACTCCAATTTAAATGCTTTAGCTCCATTAAAAGCTTCATTGTAAAATCTCTATGACATAGTTTTTAATGAAGAATACTTAGTTACTGCCATGATTTTTTTCCATTTACTTCATGAAGACAGTTAAGGTTCAATATAAATTCAAACTCATTAGCTCAATACTGTCTGAATCTTAGAGTAAATTGTTCAGAAGTGGGTAATGAAAACTCAATTCAAATTCTTCAGCAATCAAACAAAGCAATTTTATTAAACAATGAAAAGAATCAATTAAAGTGGATATCTTTATTATCTTTATTATTTTACAAGAAACCATGACAGCTTTTGGCTAAAAAAAAGTTTATAGCTTCATCCAGAAATGAGTCACATAAAAGAAATTTCTCCAGCTTGTTCCTACACTATGATATAAAAGTTCACTTCCATATTCGCAAATGGATCTACTTTATTTCTCTACTCACACCCTTTTTGATGCGTATACCAAGGTCCTAGTCAAACATGCAAAAACTGTAAGTATGTGAATTTCTCAAATGTATGGTGTCAAGAAAATATTTGATGGCGAAACATGATAAAAATTCAACTCCACAATGCCTTTATCGAGGTATGTGCAAATTTTTTCTTTAAATGTTTACTTTTTATAGTATCATTTAAAACAAGAGTTGAGGCATAATCAGTGACAATTGGTATAGAAATAACACTTTGGAATAAATGTTATTTGAAAATGAAAACTGGATAGGGAATTTATAATTAATGGATAATTTTCCCTACACATTTCATTTAAAATACCAATAAATGCAAGCATTACATTTTCATAGTATGTTGCTTATTTGAAGATAATTGATAGACTGAGTACAGAAAAATACTCACATTCATTATTTTAAATTCAGTTTGAGTTCTGCTTATATCTATTATCTACTTTTGTTTCTCTGTTCACTTGAACCAATTTCTCCTTTTATTTGAATTCTGATTGCCAGTTAATACATTGGAAAAAGTCATTTTTCCAAATATATTTCAATTTTACTCTCATAGTGGAGAAGCACTGTGACTATTTTTTTTCACATTATCAAGGTATAAAATATTAAGCCAAACTTCTGACTGAATCATTCTGAAACAGATTATAGACAAAATACTATCTATTTTCACATCTCTTTTGCATCACAGGATATTAGTCCCTTGTGTGAGGGTAAATATCAATCATCCACATGTGAATTTTCCGTAGCAAGTTGATAACACTAGATTGGATTTTCCCACTACATAAAATGCTCCTAGCCATCTCCACCAATCATCATTTGTTAAATACTCATGATGTTAGCTCATTTGGGTAATAAATAGAGCAAACAATTAAGAAACTAAGTCTGATGAAAAATATACAATATATAACTAAGTCAGCTGTAAGTGATTTTTGCATTATTTATAACATCCTTTTCCTATTAGCATGAATAAATAAGAATTGAAAAGAGGCCATTTCAGAACAAGACATACCCATAGTTATTAAATGTATGATTTCAAGTGCTTTGGTTTAAGCCAATATGTTTAGTGATATAAGCCAGTATATATGTACTATGCCTACATGCAAACATATATATACACACTTGTATACCTTTAAAATTAACGTTTGCTACTGTGACCACAGGAAATCTTGCAAGAGACAGAAGATAAAATATATAGGAAATTCTAATATTTGGTAAGGAGAGTTAGAAACAGAAAAAAAAATACCTGATGCACCTCTCTTTCCCCATTCTTATTGAATCAAACTGTTTCTTGACTTTACAGTGGAAGAACAAGGTGAAGTTGATATAGCCTTCAGGTCCCCAAAGAACATATACTATCATAGGTTTTCAAGGCATGTATGTAAAAACTCATAAAACACAATAAAATTATAAAATGGTTTAAGCAAAGGAAAATGGTCATGGGTTCATGAAAAGACTCAGTGGATCCAACTGTTGATTACTTGAGATTTGTATTCATATATTAATGTCGGGGGGAAGGAACTGAAGGGAAAGAGATTTCCCATACCTAGTCTTACACACAGATTGTGGAGAAGCGCAGGAACAGTGTCAGGCTAGACACCTGCTTACGTAGGTTCAGCCACAGGTAGAACACAACAGGCGGCTGCCATATGCTGAAATTAAGAAGCGTAACCACAAGCACAATGAAGGCCCGCTATTAATGCTATGCCATGATTTTGGTGGAGTGAAAATTAACAAATGGGGTCTTGCAACACACACAGCCAGAGGTAAGCGGGTACATAAATGTAAGAAAGGAAGTTGAAATAAAATCCTGATTACCAATTCTGTCTCTAGCTAAAAACTATTAATTTTGCATTCTATAATATCTGAAACAATCCACTTACCTGCCTAGGTATACAGCTATTAAGAATTTATCAATACAAATGTACAAATATATGGAACTTAAATACAAAAAGCGATTGTGTGTTTAGTTTTCCTTTGTGTAAAAAGATGTGTATTCTTCAGGGACAAGCAGAGTGATCTTAAGATCTAGTGTAACTGAAACGTGAATTTGTAAAGACTGGGTATGGAACTTTCTCTGCAATCTTACACGCTTCCCACCCCAACATTAAAACATAGCTATACGTTCTGAAAAAAAGCAAACAGCTTGATGCCCTATCTCCGTCTTTTTACAAGCTCAGACTACTTTTCTTGGCTTGCTCCAGTTTATATTTTGTCTTATTTTGTGATACATATCTTATGATGGACCAAGTTTTAAATGCAGAAATATACTGCTTTGGGTAGAAACCCTTCAATTTTGAAAGCTATCCCTACTCTAAAGGTAGTCAGATTATGGGACATTCAGAACTGCTGAGTTACAGATATTAAATGGCTTTCTTTTTCCTCTAATTTGTGCCTTCAAACACATTTTGTCAAGGCTCCCTTTTCTGCCCCTTAATAACCTTGAGTATTAAAAAATCCATTCTAGTTAATGCTCATCTCTGTTTCTCCATCTCTATCAGCACTGGCCATCCCTAAGAACCTAGGTGGCCTGGAAGACAATGGCTTGGTTAGTTTTTCATCCATCCTCCTTCTCTCCTTCTCCTGGATAGTAGGATAAAGGTCTCCGACTCAACCAGTTCCACCTCAAGTTCTCCCTGCTTCTACGACTATGCCTATCAGCCACTTATATCTTCCACATGGCAGGTGCCTAAATGCTAAGTATCTCCTACTAAGTCATGCCTGATCCTTCAAGAGGGTCCCTTCCAGAGGAACTTCCTAGAAGCACGAGTCGCTAACAATGGAAATCTTCAGCTTCCTGCTCTTCTAAACTCCCCAAACTGCCACTGCCGCTTACCAATAAGGTCCTTCTCTTGGTGTGGGTCGTCTTGTTCCGATGATGTCCACTCTCTAGCCTGCCACCTATCAATTCCTTATCCCCCTGCTCAAATATATACAGAAAACAGATCAGCAGTTCACACCGAAACAGAAATCCAGCTCTGAAATAAGGGGAAGGCACCTGTAAACTTGGAAAGCCTCCCTTCAAGTGGTGGTGTGGAAACGCTCTCAAAAAGGGATCACTGAGTCACAGCCGTCCCAGTAGATGCTAGCTCTTCACTACAAGGATTTCTTCAAATCCCCTCTCTCTACGGTCATACTCTCTTATAATGAGGCAGGAGGATATCTGTGGGGCCTGGAGTGATAGTTAAGATAGGCTGGTTCAGGTGCTATTGATAAGTAGCAGCTGCTTTTTACTGTCTTTAAAATGAGGGGTACCTGGTACCTTTTGTTCTTGTGTGGGACCACAGGAAAAATTCTACTGAGTATCTGGTGACATGGTATATTCAATAGAACCAACAATAAATACGGCTAGAGTATAAATAAAATTTTAGTAATTGATTCTTGTGAGTAAACTGAAATAAAGGAAAGAAGTGTGAATCCTCAGCATTTGGAATGTTATTTTGCAAATCAACTGAAATAATTATCAATTGAGACAAGTGCGAAAAAAAAAGATTACCATGAAAAAATAATTAAAGGATTAAATGTGTAGAGAATCATTGGCAAAGAAAGATCACCTTGTTTTGTGGAACACAATTTTTAAGTAGAAAAGAAAACGTAAAATGCTTTGGGAAAGGATATTATTACTGTTTAATTTAAAAAAAAAAAAAAAACAACAAAACACAAACTTGGTTATGTGTATGAGTGGCACCAAATATCCTAGCCCCGATAATCATATTTACTATTCAACCCTGCATATATCTAATGAGGAATAGATTCCAAAAAGGAACACCATAGTATATTTTTATGAATTTTAGATAGAATATGTGTCAAACACAAAATTAAAGTGACCTGTAAAAAAAGAATGTCTTTCAACTACCATGCATTAAAATAGTAAAAGTACATGTAAATGTTATTACCCTTTATACTTAGGTAACATGTAACTATTCATTCAGATCTTCCCACGGGCTGACCCTGATAAAGGAGGAAATCTCAAAGGGACTAACGGTCACACCACCGCTTAGTGAGTGACACTGATAGACTGTGACGGGAACCTGACATTGTCAAGGTTCGTTTACAATGAAAATGATGGCAAGAGCAGGCATTTACTACATACCATTGGAGACCACTTAGAAGGATGTCAACACTACCTTAACAATGGAAACAAGACTATTCAGTAAAAGCAAATACTAGTCACAGACACTACAGATGTTTAGTTGTTATTTCAAAGGTGAGAATATACAAGTTATTTGCTTTTTTCACCTTAAAAATGAAATATAAAATGTGAACAGTACTACTAGTGTTTTGCATAAACAGGAGACACAGTTCTCTCCTGAGTTAATGTAATGTAATCTTTTTAAATCTTTTTTCTTCTGGATAATGATCTGAGTTGATCTACGTTAGCATATATAAACACTGAAATCTTTTGGTGTTTTGGTTCAACTTCATCAAATTACTTTATTTTAGAATGGAGAGCAAGTAATATTTTATGGGAACAATTAATCAGGGTCACAATTAAAAAACAAAACAAAACAACAAAGCAAATAAAATAAAATAAAGTAAAATAAAATAAAATAAAATAAAATAAAATAAAATAAAATAAAATAAAATAAAATAAAAAACATTCCAGTTTCAGTGCAGTGCCTCAGCAAAGAAAACACCACAAATGCCTCCTGGCTGGTATTGCAAAATAACACCCACAGAGCAGGACATTTCCAGAGTCTAAAATTTGTATACGTACACATCTCATGTTTGATTTGGAACCGCTGGGGAAAAACAAATCTGGTTGGCTGTTATGTAACCAATCCTGCTTAGCTTATGTTCTAACATCAACTTACTTTTTTTCCTTAGAGGGAAAGAATAGTATTTCCATGAATTCTAACTATCCCACTACCATTAAATAGGAGTCATTTAAGTAAACATGTTACTCTCCCAGCAATATTTAGATATATTTTCTTTAGTTATCTATCATTAATTAAACTTTACTCTCTGTTACTGAGTGTTAAATATTTGTCCATTAGAAATTTAAAACTCTTACAATACAAGAAGGCTTCTATTTTACCTGTGATGTTTTCTTTTGAGAGCAGAGCTATTTTGAGACATTATATATATTTTTGACATATATATATATATATACACACACATATATATATACACATATATATATTCTATATATATATATACACATATATATTCTATATATATATACACATATATATATTCTATATATATATATACACACATATATATTGATGATAATATAACATTTAGATATATATACATATACATATACATATACATATACATATACATATATATTGATGATAATATAACATTGGTGCTATTAAAGTCCCTGGACTCATCAGAACAATTCCTATAGCCAGATTTCTTCACCAAGTGGAGACATTTCTATTTCCTTACATATTCTGCAAAGTTGTTGAAAGTGGCATAAGTTAACAAGCTATACAAAGTGACGTATAAAATACTAGAATCAGAGCCACTTATTTTTTTTTAGTTGAATATTCTTCACCATCGCTAATGATTATTGAACTAAAAAGAATAAGAAACAAATTGTAAAATCAGAGCTGAAGTTCAAGTCACTAGTATCAAATGGAATACATAAGAGGATCCTTAAAGAAGAGGGAGACATGGGGCGCCTGGGTGGCTTGGTCGGTTAAGCGTCCGACTTCGGCTCAGGTCACGATCTCACGGTCCTTGAGTTCGAGCCCCGCGTCGGGCTCTGTGCTGACAGCTCAGAACCTGGAGCCTGCTTCCGATTCTGTGTCTCCCTCTCTCTCTGACCCTCCCCCATTCATGCTCTGTCTCTCTCTGTCTCAAAAATAAATAAACGTTAAAAAATTAAAAAAAAAAAAAAAAAAAGAAGAGGGAGACATATAAAAAACAATTATCCTGAAAATCTTTGAGGAATCATGGAAAACCAGAAC
Organism: Neofelis nebulosa; assembly: GCF_028018385.1. Lineage (NCBI taxonomy): Eukaryota > Metazoa > Chordata > Mammalia > Carnivora > Felidae > Neofelis > Neofelis nebulosa. The sequence goes on along the minus strand of NC_080782.1, from coordinate 197,627,422 downwards.
AGCATTAGGTAACTTACGATACACAATGGCTTACATTTTAAAAGCCTTGACCTTAAATTCATAAAAATTATTAGAATGAATTGTTGTATACAGAATTCAATACTGTATGTATTTTCCCTGATTTCATACCAAAATCCAGAAAGTTTTGATACAACTTAAAATAAAAGAAGGAAGGCCATTACTATAAAGATAAAAGGTTAAATACTTTATGTGGAGAAGACAGAGATAATTATATCAGAAAACACTTTGCTTTTTGATGCTGCTGTTTTCTTTGGATTCATTAGCACTATGCTCTAAGTGTTAACCAGGTAAAATCGATGCCCTAAACAAAACAAAACAAAACAAAAGCAGACTTAGACTGAGTAATTAGTTACATAGGACTCAAGGAAAGAAATAGTAGCCAAATTTTATATTCAATTTGTATGGATTAAACATTTAGGTGTTTTGTTGATATGGACTATAAAATGGTTGGAAGCAAGAGCCAAATGTCTCTATTTAGTGGAAATGATCATATTGCAACAGATTGGTTAATTTCTACAGCTAAACTATAACGCTAGTATGGACAGTATAGAAATAACAATACTAAAAACATGTAAGCTTTCCAATCTAAAATGTATTCATGAAATTCTTCAAAATAAAGCAGTTGGGTATAATGTATCCACTTTAACTGCATCTTTTAACCTTTCTCACTGCCAATGTCAATGAATTTCTACCTTTTCCCACTTTAACTCATCAAATTATTTTTCCATTAGGCAAACAAATGAACTAGAAATTCTCCTCTCTAAGGATATTGTAATTTCCCTATAGATTTACAATTACATCAAATAAAATTTCAAGTTAATATACTTTATATACTGTTAGTAGTGTAATCAACGTCGTGGTATATAATATCAACAATTTTATGTTCATGCATAAGTGTTGTTCATGGTCAGTTGAAATCAGTTTTCATTTCCATTGTTTTATACAGTGTTTTCAGTTTTAAATGATTTATGTTGAAATTGAAAAATTTTCTCACTTGAGCCAAATTGCTATTAAATTTTCCAAAAAGCATAAAACCCCCATAGGTAGCATGGCATACTCATGGAAATCATCTCGATATTTCTCTATCTGTATGGATCTACATCTTAAATTATCTTCTCCCCAAACCTAGTTAGCCTTAAAGAATGACATCACCAGCTAGTTTATAAGCCAGAAACCTAGGGATCATCTTTTTTTTTTTTTTATTTTAACGTTTTATTTATTTTTGAGACAGAGAGAGATACAGCATGAATGGGGGAGGGGCAGAGAGAGAGGGAGACACAGAATCGGAAGCAGGCTCCAGGCTCTGAGCCATCAGCCCAGAGCCCGACGCGGGGCTCGAACTCAGGGACCGTGAGATCGTGACCTGAGCCGAAGTCGGACGCCCAACCGACTGAGCCACCCAGGCGCCCCAAGGGATCATCTTTATCTCCTCTTCTCTCACTGTGTGCCACAAATGTCCAATTCCATTTCATGTCCTGTTGATTTCATCTACGTCATTTATCTCTACTTCTATATCATCATTACTTTTAAGTACAAATCTGACACTGTCATTCCCCTGCTTAGAGGACTTCAGTTGTTTCCCACTGTTATCAAGGAAAGACCCAACATTTCTTGTCTTAATGTAAGCACCACATGGGCAGACCTACGTAGCTTTTGTTCATCATTGTATCCCCAGCATTTAACAGAGTAGGAATAACTCTCAGTTCTTGAGTAGAAAACTGCAATTCTCAGACCAATTTTTACCTTCACATGAGGGAAACTTCAATGTGGCTTTTAAAAATGCTAAGCTGGGGCGCCTGGGTGGCGCAGTCGGTTAAGCGTCTGACTTTAGCCACGTCACTATCTCACGGTCCGTGAGTTCGAGCCCCGCGTCAGGCTCTGGGCTGATGGCTCAGAGCCTGGAGCCTGTTTCCGATTCTGTGTCTCCCTCTCTCTCTCTGTCCCTCCCCCGTTCATGCTCTGTCTCTCTCTGTCCCAAAAAGAAATAAACGTTGAAAAAAAAATTAAAAAAAAAATGCTAAGCTATGGCCATTGTTCTTGACCAGCTTACAGTGTGGGAGAGAGAGATACAAATATAAACATATGTACATAATTTTATCTTTGACTGGAATGAAAGATAGAGAAGATGAAGAAGACATATGTTTGGTATTCTGAAAATAAGCTTGACAGAACTGGGTAATCATTTGGATACAAATGGGGATGAAGAGAATAAAATGTGAAAGATGATCTGAGTATCTAGACTAACAGGATGTGTGGAGATATTATTAAGGAGTGACGATGATAATGATGATGATGATATCTAACATGTATTGTCTACTTTCAATGTGTTAGGCACTGTGGTAATAAGTTTTTATACATACTATCCAATGAATCTTTGGAAACTCTGAGGTAGATCCACATTACTGTTATAAAGGTTGATTTAATTTGCCCCAGGATTTAGATTCTGGAATTCTGAACATGCAATCCAAAATTTTAGTCCCCTAATGAGGAAGATCTGATTTAAAAATAAATGAAGATTAGTTCGATTTTGGACACACTAAATATGAGACGCTTCAGGAACAGTCAAATAAAGATTGACAATAAGCAGTGAGAAATACGGAACTGAAATTTGGAAGAAAAGCAGATACTCAGTGAGGAAGATGTGGATGTCTTTGACTTGTAGGTAGGAGATTAAGCTGTGACGCTTGGAGAGGGCATAGAAAGTATAAAGATACTTCTACTAAAAGTGTATTTGTACTGTAAGCCACATAATCAACCCCAAATAAGCCAGATGAATGATTTAAAAATAAAACAAGTAGAAGAAAAAGAAGCCCAAGAAGCTGAGCAGGACCAAGCAAATATTGGTATATGGCTCTTAAAATAAATTCTTAGCGCAAAAGGGTACCAATGTCCATAATATTCAGGTCTCTCCACTTACTTCTAAACTCTGATATTCTTTTTAATAAGAAAATCAACATGAATTACTGAGAGATCTTGGGTCCTTAGTTAATACTGAATGAATGAATGTAGGACATTATGACTAGATGTAAAGATTTAACAATCCTAACTACTATTTAGGTAAACAGACTGAACCGGGACAAACAAACAAAAAACACAAATAGACACAGCTAAGCATAGCTTGAAAAGATGCCATTCGCCCAATTTGTAATACGATAAACGATTAGAATATCCAACAATTACAAGGTCCCCCTAAGAACATTAAGGAGACAGGCAGCTTTAAATCAAAAGACTACATATCGCAAATAACTCAGCACATTTGAAGGACCATTGAAATAATATTATATTCTAGTGGTAGATTACATGCAGATGGCAGGCCTGTTGAAAGCTACTGTTTATATGAAACCAAATCATTCTTTCCATAGCTTTTATTATATGTAGTGAAGACATACAATTCAAAGCACTTTTCATCAGTTTTTCATAGGCAGACATAACAGGTGATTTTCAAGGTCAAAATGACCACTATAATTTCAGTTGCTAGCAATGAAAAAAATACTTAAGATGATTAGCATTAATGTGGATAATTTCATTTCCACACTTTTAACTCCAATTTGGGAATTAAATATAAGCATTCATTTTTCTCCCAAGAATAAATGCATATGCTTTTAGATTGGTGTCACAATGTGAATTAGAATAAGATAAATGGTTACAAAATGTGTTTTGAAATGAGGATTGATTTTCTGATAATATCAACACTCTTAGGTTAATAGAAAGTAAAACAAACATCCTTATTCATTTTTTATTTAAAAAATATCTACTGTAACTATTATAACCATAGTATGACCAATGAAAAATATAAGGAGAATGCAACCAACCTAAGGTCACACAATGATTCAGTGTCAGAATTGAGTGTTAACATAGGTTTTATGTTCATTTAACACACCCACACAAACACACACACACACACACGCACACACACTGTAGTATTGAAATAAATCATTTAATCATTTTTCTTCAATAAACTTTTCCCAACATCAATGCTAAAAAGATGCATGCCTTGTTAAAAAAAAATAATGAATGGGGAAATCGCCATCTTTTCTAAGGTGATCAAATAGAAAAATCAGAATTTTCAAAAGTCTTGAACTTTTAAAAGCAATATCTATACAAATTGTCTTTATGTGTACTAAAGATATTGTATTTCACATGGTTTCAGAGTAGAGACCTCTATCTATTAAAAAATTATCATCTACGGAGGGATCCTTAATTATTGAATAACAAATAGTGATCTAATTGTAGAAAAGACCCTCTGTAATAAAGAAAAATATTATGATCTGTTATTTTCCTTTGTGATCCCCAAATTTGTCTTAAATAATTTCAATATCCCCTCCAATATTAAAATATTGCACTATTTCACCTTTTTCTCTGTTCTACCACACATGTTCTCTCACATCACTACACAGGGAATGTTAGAACCACTGTCAACAGCACACAGGTGCTGTCATTTAGATGGACCTGGCCTAACACCTGAGTAAATACACCTTGTTAAATGTTGCTCTTAATTAAAATAACTTCTATTAAATAGCTATTTAAGACTTCGGTTAGTAGGCTAAAACGCAATTTTTCAAAACAAATTAAATACCTCAAGATCTTCCTTTAGTTTAAATGCTCTGTACAGAAAGTGTTTTTCCTCCTTGGTAAATCCTGAAATTTTGTTCTGTGAGATTTCTGTAAAGAGCTGGTTTTTGCAAAGAAATCTCTTGAACGTATTTTGTACCTTATCATGTATTTGAATCATGTTCTCAAAGAATTATAATTCTGATATGTACACATCGATAAACAAAAATTCAAAAATAATTTATTGTTTAATGGCTTATGTGTACAACACGATGGGGGACTGTTTTGTATATTTATGTATCATCTATTTTAAATTTAATAAATCCAAAAAAGTATTAAGAGTTTTAGAATAGAATGCTTAATTTTTAAATGTGTCAAATTTCCACTTACTGTGAAAATAATTTTTGAAAATATTCTCATGTGAATTTGCTCAGGCTAATATTAATATATGTTTAAGTTCTGGCCTTGAAAAAGATTTCATGTTCTGGGGCGCCTGGGTGGCGCAGTCGGTTAAGCGTCCGACTTCAGCCAGGTCACGATCTCGCGGTCCGTGAGTTCGAGCCCCGCGTCGGGCTCTGGGCTGATGGCTCGGAGCCTGGAGCCTGTTTCCGATTCTGTGTCTCCCTCTCTCTCTGCCCCTGCCCCGTTCATGCTTTGTCTCTCTCTGTCCCAAAAAAAAAAAAAAAAAAAAAAAAAAAAACGTTGAAAAAAAAAAGATTTCATGTTCTTGTTTATCCAAAAGTCAAGTTAATACTGCATATTAAAAATCTTGGAGAGGAAACAGGAAAAAAACCAGCAGACTATTAAGAATATGATGTAACCACATCAAATAGAAAAAAAAATTGAAATAGGACAGAAACACAAATAACTTTTTAAAATATCAATATATAATCACATAAAGAGAACTTGAGGTCAAGAATGTTACAGTGTACAGGACAAGGAGCAAGCAATTATATTTAAAACACCACTATACATATATAACTCATGTTTATGTATATATTTGAATAGAGTTGAATATACATAGAGCTGTTGGGGCACAAAGTAGACACCGAAATCATTCATTACCTTTTTTAACATATATCAAACGTCTATTGTGTATCAGGCAGTGTTGTGAGCACCAGGACTAGAGCAGTAAAGCAAGCAGTTAAAAATCTGTATCTTCCTGGAGTTTATATTCTAGTTGGGAGGCGGGTAGAGAAAACAATGAGCAGATAAATAAATAAAGTGACATTGTAGGTTAAATGAGATCCCGATCACAGAAGATTGAAAGAATGTTTGCACGTATGTGATGTTTGTGTGCACATGTAAGCATGTGTGTTAGGAGAGCACCCTGGAAAGACCTTGCTGAGAAGACTTCACCATCAAGCACAATCCTCTCATTTTGCAGCAGAGGAAACTGGGGTTCTGAATGATTAAATGAAACTCAGGAAGCCATATAACTCTTTCGGAAAAGAGCAGGATTTGGAATACATTTACTGCCTGATCCTTGGACCTAAATCCTTTCTACTTCGCGACAGAACACATTGAGTTGAGAGAATTGCCTGGACTGTTCAAGGAGGCACAGCAAACATAAATGGTGGGTCTGGATGACAGCTGGTTGCTCCACTGATGGAGGAGAAAGTACATATTAGGAAAGCATCAGAAGTCAGAAAGAATTAGGTAGGCTAGGGCCAGATTATGAAAGTTCTCAGATGTCAGGATGATGAGTTTGGTCATCATCTTAGGCAGGGGAGAGATATGATTAAAGCAATGTATCAGATGGTCAGAAGGAAGAGAAGGAACTCATCATCAGGAATAATCATTGCGGGTTCTGTCATCTACTACATGACATTGATGTGACCAGGGCAGGAATCCTGATTCTCATATTTCATGCCACTGGAAAATTGATAAAATAGAAAAAAAAAAATCTTGTGTTCTCTATCATTAGAGTTTCCTAAGATGATGATTGAGGAACAAATTGGTTTCCAGAGCCAGACATGAAAAAACAGTTATGCTGAGTGAGGACATAGCTGCATACTCTTCCCTATATCTGAACCCTGTGGCTTTTAAACTAATTCCTCTAAATATGCACCCAATATTTTTCCCCAATAAAAGGAAAACCATGTGTGTCTTGTATGGAAGTCTTCACGTAAAGAGATATAAATTGCTCTTTCGTGACATAGGACACAGCTCACCAGTAGATATGAGTCAGCAAGGTAGGTTCTTAATAGAAAAGCAGGAGTATTGTCAGTAGGTTCAGAGTTGATAGACCTTTTTAGACCCTCCCTGAGTGGCACAATTAGAGAAGGCAAGAAGGAAATATTCCACCAAATTCATGATTTGATAATAAGGTTTATGAGATAGGACAAGTTTGGCTTTAATATTTTATTGAAAAATTAAATCTGGAAATGTGTTTTAATATTGCTATTTCTATTCTGGGCAGAGTATATATTACTGTTCTGTAGCACTTCAAATAACTGTTATCATACAGAATATTATATATGTAAGCAGAGAGCAAAACAGTGTTTACTACCCTGACATTGAAAAATATGCACCAGTAAAATAAACCTCCAAACTTAGCCAATATGTTTGCTCTCCTTCACTTTTCCTCACTATTCACAATGCTTAGATTTACTACACTTCCTCAAAAATAACAATATATAATATACATCACGTAGGCAATAATATCTAAATGATGCCGCAAAAATTTGATTCCCAATACTATACATAATGTCTTATTGGAATTGTATATCCAAATGAATGCAAACAAAAATTACTTACTTTCTTTAGGCTGATAAAATTGTAGGACATGATAAGCTTTTATTTTGCCTGGGGAGGGCTTTATTTTTCTTATCAAAACCAGAAAAAGTTTATATTATGTTAAGGTGCGCACATGTAAAGTAACACACAGAGCGATACTCTGATTCATATGAGATGTCTTTTTTAAAGTATATCATTTACTTTAACAATTTTTGTTTTCTTACCCCCAAAGTTTTCAAGTTAACTTCTATTATCATCCGAATGCCTTGAAACTTGATATAATTTAATAAGGTAAGATAAATTTTCAAACAGCTTACTATGTATAGACTGCTTTTAAAAATTCAAAACAGCCCCCATAAGCAAATGTCATTTCTTTCATAGTTACAAAATGCAAACTCCAAGTGTTTTATCCTAATGAATAAATGAGTTTGTCCTTTATGTATAAAATATAGTTTGTGTTTGTTGCACAAGTTTTTAATAATAGATGAATTTTAGGTTTGCTCCAACATATTCAATAAAGTGTGATTAATTTGGTTTTTCAAAAATGCAAACTAGACATTACTATATTACTTTGCAAAATGCACAGCTTGCAACATTATTGTCTCAGTGGGATCTTAAATTGAATTGTAAAATGTGTCTTATTTCCAGTTTGATTTATGTAAGAGATAGCAGTGGATAATGTCCCTTTTGAAGTTTCACTGCTTTGTGTGAACAAACAATATAAACCTAAAATTCATAATACAGTTTATTAGAACCCAAAGCAAACTTTCGAGTTATATCATGTTTGACTGAAATGAAAACTTACGAGGGACTCAGAATACCACATTTCTAATGAAACAACTTCTTGAAGCTTCCTATTATGACAGATTATACAATACATTTTTGACATTTTCTGTGATTTTTATTATGATATTTCAAGTAATTACCAAATCATGTTTTTCTCTAAAAAAGCTTTCCTGTGCCCTGAGAATTAATCTATGATACCATTTAACTTGGCTTTTTGAAGTAAATATCACCAGATAAAAGCCAGCTGGATCTGAATAATAGGATACTTGAATGAATGTATTAGTGTTTGAAAAAGAGAGTACAAATCTTCTAAAAAGATTAATTTCCATAAAAAAGATAGCTCCCGGATCTACAAAAGAATAAATTCAAAAACATAATAAACTCTCAGAAAGAAAGGTAGATTAAAGTAAAAGCTGCAGCACCCTGTTAGTGCAGCTGTTGTGTGGCAATGATTCTGTATCAATTACATTTGGTTGGTCCTGTAGGGCTCTTCAAAGCTTTGTGTGGAAAGCCTGAATATGGGAAACAAGTGACACCGTAAGTAATAACTTCAGCGATTAATTTTGATGCAACACCCCTTTCATTCTGATCTTACTCTCAATATTTACAGTTGAGAGACGCTACAAAGGTTCTGATGGGAATATATGAATCCAGTATGGACGAGGTTTTTTTTCTGCTTCATTTATTAAAGATGTGGATATGAATTTTTCTTTGTCATGAAAATATTGCAGCTTTATCACGCGACACAGCTGCTGACATCATCATGGAAAAACACTGAAGCTGGCCAATGGACTTCATTTTCAATATCCTGTTTCAAAACGTGGTCTCTAAAAAGGGCCATGAATTCCGTTCACGCGACTTCTCTATTTTAGTTTGTACAATTACTCTCAAAAACAAAGTTTGACCGTGCATAAATTCCTCTGGCAGGTAAAATGCACTGTTCCATCCTGAATGATTCTTAGACTATTATTATCTTTAAGAAAAAGATCAGAAGCAAATATGGAGATAAATTAATTTCTAACTTAGATTGAAGCCTATAAAAATGTAAATCTGTTAAAAGAATTGGCATTAAAATGCTATGTTCAATAGTAGATAATTTCGTAAGAAATGCAAAATAATGACTAAAAAAGGGAAATTACTATCCCGTCAAAACAATAAGAAGAAAAATCAACTGAATAGCTAGTAAGACATTTTGTCAATTAGATTTTGAAATTAATCTTAATACGCAGAGTAAAACTGCTAATTTCCCTTACTTCCCTCCAGTTTTTACATTTTTGACAGTACACTTTCAAAATCAGCCCGAAATGAAAAGCACCCTAGTAATTGTATATGTCCATTTAAACTGGGTGAGTTGTTTAAGTGTAGCGAGATGTTTAAATATGAAGTCAATGCCCATCATAACGAACACATAAAAGACATATTGCCATTATCAGAAAAACAGCACCTCATATGAAAGGCTACAATGTTTATCTGGAAAAGATTTTAAAGAGAAAGGTTGCTTTCTCTGCACTCCTATTAACTATTAAATGGTTATGACAATTTTTAACAGCAGCTCAAGAATTTCTTTATCATACTTCTTCAAGAAAGCTGCTTTTAGTTAAAACATAAAAATGGTAGTTACAAGGTTTCTGCAAACATAACTGCCATTCCATTAAGGAAATGGTGCGGCAAACAGTAAGTAGTGGCCTCAAGGGAAATGTAAGTATTGATTTTATTACTGTGTTGCTTGGTTTGTATTTGCAATTGTCAACTCTAATTTTGGACTATGTTTTAAGTATCTTTAAAACTGCTTAAGGAAAGGACAAATATTAATTGGGAAATACTGATAATTATTATTCTTATGCTTGAAATATCGTAGGAGATTCTCTCTTAACAGCTTTTGATAGACTGTCTTTTAAAAATAGGAAACGTAGGGGCGCCTGGGTGGCGCAGTCGGTTAAGCGGCCGACTTCAGCCAGGTCACGATCTCGCGTCTGTGAGTTCGAGCCCCGCGTCGGGCTCTGTGCTGACAGCTCGGAGCCTGGAGCCTGTTTCCAATTCTGTGTCTCCCTCTCTCTCTGCCCCTCCCCCGTTCATGCTCTGTGTCTCTCTGTCCCAAAAATAAATAAAAAACATTGAAAAAAAAATTTAAAAAAAAAATAAAAATAGGAAACGTTGGGGGGCGCCTGGGTGGCTCAGTCAGTTAAGCGGCAGACTTCGGCTCAGGTCATGATCTCGCGGTCCGTGAGTTCGAGCCCCGCGTCGGGCTCTGTGCTGACAGCTCAGAACCTGGAGCCTGTTTCAGATTCTGTGTCTCCCTCTCTCTGACACTCCCCCGTTCATGCTTTGTCTCTCTCTGTCTCAAAAATAAACGTTAAATAAATAAATAAATAAATAAATAAATAAATAAAAATAGGAAAAGTTGGGGCGCCTGGGTGGCTCAGTCGGTTAAACGTCCGACTTCAACTCAGGTCACAATCTCACGGTCCTTGAGTTCGAGCCCCGCGTCGGGCTCTGTGCTGATGGCTCAGAGCCTGGTGCCTGCTTCCGATTCTGTGTCTCCCTCTCTCTCTGCCCCTCCCCCGTTCATGTTCTGTCTCTCTCTGTCTCAAAAATAAATAAAACGTTAAAAAAAAATTAAAAAAAAATAGGAAACGTTGGGGCGCGTGGTGGCTTGGACAGTTAAGCGTCCTACTTCGGCTCAGGTAATGATCTTGCAGTTTGTGGGTTCGGGCCCTGCGCTGGGCTCTGTGCCGACAGCTCAGAGCCTGAAGCCTGCTTCAGATTCTGTATCTCCGTCTCTCTCTGCCCCTTTCCTGTTTGCTCTCTCAAAAATAAATAAACATTTAAAAACATTAAAAATAGGGAAATGTAATTTTGTCACACATAGTAAATGAACAACCAACTCATTTTCATTAAGTCAAATGCACTCATTCTGTATACTAGAAATCAGTATTTGACTCTAGGAATAAAATCAATTACTATGAAAAGTATAAACATAGTTACATACTTCCTTAATTTAGTTTGGAAATTTAGCTTTGAAATTCATTGAGATGGAAGTTTTCATTCACCTAAAAGACATAAAATAGCTATGAAACTAATTATAAGTCTAGAATTTTCATCATATTGAAATAAACTTCAACTCATAGTCTCATTAAATATAAATTGATCATATACTAAAAAAACCACAAAATTTGCCAACTTAATATAATTAATGTTTTATATTATCATCATCATTATCTTCATCATCATAGATTTCTTCTTTACATTTCAGTAAATGACATTCACACATTTATGCTAAAGGTGTAATTAAGAACACAGATCATTTTCTTAAACCATGCCAGAGAGCGTCTCTGTTTAATATGTAAATTTTCAACTATACCTACGGGGCTGTAAATATAGTCAGTGTTAAACTTCTACAATTAACTAAAAGAAGTGTTTATGCTACACATAAATTTTAGAAATGTCCTCTGTGGAAATCTAAAGAGGTGCAAATTAATATTAAAAAAAAAAACATTATGGCTGTTCTTCAGATTAAAAAACATAAAGTATTCTTGGGTTCACAAGCTACACAGTACACTTTAAACATCTCATATCAAAAAGAGAAAGAAAACCTTTTATAAACACACACAAAACTTTAATGTCACTTAATGCCATATTCCTACATGAATCTATGAAGAGGGTCAAAGGAAAATGGTTCTCTTATGTTTTAGCATTAAAGTCGTACCTGTGTTTTAAAATATTTAGAGAGGAGAAATGTCTTAATGAAGTTAAACCTTGCTTTGACTAGAGAGATGGGAATTCTTTGTGCATAATACATGTTCAATGTGTGTTTGTTAGACTATATTTCTCAGTTCCAAATAATTAAAGTTTGATAGATAAATATAGAAACTGGCCTCATTGGTTGGGCTATAGACCTGAATCTTAGCTCCATCATTTGCTATACAGTTCAGAATAAAATTCATGACTATGTGTTCATACTCTCTTTGGAATTCACCAGTCTACTGGCGAGACTACTCTCCCTAAATGCTAACTGAATGAGTGAGATGCATACAAAAATTTTACCAAAGACATCTGACAGAACTAAGGTTTTATTTACAAAAACAAGAAAAGATAAAAATGGAGATAAATAATAATCATTTAAAAATCAACAGAGACTTTGAAAATAAGTTTTCATTCATCTTCATTGTCAACCTTCCTGAGACTGTCATATTGATTCACAAGATTCTCATTTGAAACTTCTTCATTCTCCTCACTACCATCACTGACTACAAGCATTTTTCATGAAGACTGGAGAAAACTTGTCGTAAATAGATCAAGGTTTCTGAACACAGGTTCTAAAAATCAAGGGCATCTGGATGATTCTTGTCTGACTCTTGGTTTTGGCTCAGGTCATGATCTCACAGTTAGTTAGTTCAAGCCCTTCATCGGGCTTGGTGCTGACAGAACCAGCATGGAGCCTGCTTGGGATTCTCTGTCTCCCTCTCTCTCTGCCCCTTCGCCACTCGCGCTCTGTCTCCCTCAAAAATAATGAAATAAACATCTTTAAAAAGCTTAAAAAGTAAAAATAAAAATCAAGGGTCTTATTTATAACATAGCTTTATATGGCAGTATTTCTTGTAAACACACTGGTTTCAGGATGTCTCTACACTCATTGGTTCCATGTCAATATTTACTATATTAGAAAAGAAAATTAGGAATAAAAATATTTGTTAATTAAAAATAACTACAACTACAAATCCATCGCATATTAGCATAAGTACCATATTTTAATAAGAAATAAATATTTTCGAAAAAATACACACTTTACAAAATTCTTCAAGTGTGTCTTAAGAAGTCATTTGGATTTCCATATCCACTTCTAACATTCAGTCTGTTGCAATGTCACAAAACATGTAGCCTTCAAAAGCTCCAGTACACTCATGAGAGAATGAGGTTTTTTAAAGGTAAATAAGGTCTCAGTATCATTATGCAAAATATTTTGACCTCTTGGACTCCCTAAAGGTATTTTGAGAGCCCTCCTTTCCATGGGTCCTGGAACCACACTGCTGCTACATCTGATAACACTTTAGGACATTTTAGGACATCTGGGAATGTAGTACCTTAGTAAGTCAAATAATATCCTAATATGACTTCAGACCATAAGAACAAGATTAGAACACCTGCTTTAAAATTTCTTATAGAAAACTCATTACTTCCATGCCAACAACTGAATTTTTTTAAGCGCTTATTCATTTTTGAGAGCGTGCAAGCAAGGTAGACCCAAGGTAGAGGGGGACAGAGGATCCAAAGTGGGCTCTGTGCCTACAGCAGTGAGCCGGATGCGGGGCTCAAACTCACAAACCAATCATGACCTGAGCCGAAGTCAGATGCTCAACAGACTGAGTCACCCAGGCGCTCCAACAACTGAATTTTTTTTTAAAGGTAGGAATAAGAAAGGGAACTCTTTTCCCTATACTTAATTTTACCTTGCAAGGAATAACTAGTTAGTATTCATTGTGAGGGGACAGAGCATGAAAGTTGGTAAAAGTTACAGGTGGCTTTAAATATCGCCTTTGTCATCCTGAGCATAGAGACTCATCCTGTACCTCAGACACTTCGTCTGGAAAGTGGGAGTAACACCCATTCAAGGGCAAGCACACAATTAAATGAGATGATGTACATGAAGCACAAAAATACATAGAACTAGGTAATTAATAAAAAGAGCTATTATTATTAAGCAGAAATGTCAAAGTTGAGATCACAGGTGTTGAGGTCAGACAGAAATGAGACAGGGACAAAATATTAAGGAAGCAGTGTGACCTCAGTCTGTCATGTGTAATGTACCAATAATGGAGGATAAGTACCAAATTAGCACTCTGAGTAGTTAATAAGCATAAACAAAGTACCTGTTATATAACTGATATGAGGAAGAGGAGGAAGGGGGAGGAGCCTGAAAATAAGGGACAATTATACCATGTCAATTTGGAGTTTATAAAATTGTAAAAAGGAAAGTATGGCCCTCCTTAAGAAATATTAGACCTAAAAGGAACAGATTTCAAAACAAATAGAAAAATAGTGAATACACCATGAATATTAAAAGGGATTAAAATTTGAAACTAGAAAGTTCTAAAAATCCAAGTAGAACTTGACCATCTCAATCTTACCAAGGAAAAATGAAGTATCGCTCCAAGGGGTTCCTTAAGTTCCTTAAAGGTAAAGTCTCCACTTTAAGTCTCTGCATTGCCTAGGCTTGCCAGGTACAGGGGCCAGAACAGCCATTCAGTGAACTGGCATTCAGAATGAAGGCCATGAGGGGCACCTAGGTGGTTCAGTCAGTTAAGCCCTCTGACTTCAGCTCAGGTCATGATCTCACAGTTCGTGGGTTCAAGCCCCGCGTCGGGCTCTGTGCTGACAGCTCAGAGCCTGGAGCCTGCTTCACATTCTGTTCCTCCCTCTCTCTCTGCCCCTCCCCCACTTGTTCTCTCTCTCTCTCTCTCTCTCTCTCTCTCTCTGTCTCTCTCAAAAATAAATACACATTTTAAAAAAATAAAAGAAAAATAATGAAGGCAGTGAATTATAATTAACATTTGCATGATGCTTTGAAGTTTAGGAACCATCAATAGAATTTAGCAACAAATGAATTGCTTGGGAGCTAGCCACCTGAGAATTCAGAGTTTCAGTAACAATAGCGCACAATAGTAATGAATAAGAACAAATCACCATAGAATGTTAGGAAAAATTAGCAGGGATTTTATTTTTAAAAAGTTTTATTTATTTAAGTATAGTTGATATCCAATGTTACATTAGTGTCAAGGGTATTCCATAATGATTCGACAACTCTATGCATTATGTTAAACTCACCACAACTGTAGCTGCCACCTGTCACCAGACAACACTGTTGCAGTATCACTGACTCTATTCCCATGCTAGACCTTTCGTCCCCATGACTTTTCATTCCATAACTAGAAGCCTGTTCCTCCCATTCCCCCACCTCTATGGCAACAGTCAGTTTGTTCTCCATATTTACAGATCCGTTTCTAGCAGAGGATCTAAATATACTGTTGGATTGACAAAAGTCAGGAATTAAGTTGAGACAATATAAAAAATTATTATTTTTAAATTATCAATTAACAAAGGAGAGGAATACCCTTTTATTAAAGATAGTATAAAGGTTCAAACCAATCTTTTGTGACCAATCTTTTGTGACTACTCGTTTTATAATTCAGAGGTATTAAAACACTCTGAAAATGTTTCTTGAATTGTCTAAATTCTACAAAATTAGTGAGACCTTTTATATTCTAATATTTTAAGATCATCTGAAAGCTTTTATAAACTGATGTAAATTATCTATTATATCAATGATTGAAAAAATAGACACCAATTCACTTCCAGACGACTTGGCTAATATGTTTTAATTGGCAAATGAAAGCCACACATTCCAGGTAATCAATAATATTCCCAGTGGCATTTTTATTTCTATCAAAATTTCATTTCTAGGTTCCCAGATGCATTCAAAGCAAGCATGAAAATTTAATTTTTAGACTGCAAAATGTCAAATGAATGTTATCCATTTTAAAATTCAAGAAAGTGCTGTTGAGAGGGAACATATAGAAGAAAAAGAAAATAGCAGGATTATGTATGCTTTCAGCCAAAAGTATTCATAATCCTTAACTTAAGAGATTTTAAAGGTCAATAATAATGGAACATTCCCATTTTTCATCACCGTTTCCCATGGTAAAATAGGTAAAATATCTTGAATAACTATTACTAACTATGGAAAAGAATCAGTTTGAGTTCACATTAAATTTGATTAATGCATATGCTTTTTGAAAAAATAAAATCTAAATGTTCCTAAGAAAAATAGCGTCTTGAAAACTTCATTTAGTTACTTGAATAGTTTAAGTATAGATTAATAATATAATTTCCAATTAAAAACCTATTTGGCCATTAAAAACAAAAACTTAATAAAATATAATAACTTAAATTTGACTATTTTCGATATCTCATACACATGGAATGATGTAGTACAGTATTTGTCTTTCTGATCTGGCTTATTTCACTTAGCTGGGGTGAGGAGGAAATAAAGAGTTGCTAATCAACGGGCATAAAGTTTTAGTTAAGCAAGATGAATAAGGCCGAGAGATCTCCTGTACAAAATTGTACCTACACTCAACAATACTGTATTGTACATTTAAAAATTGAACAGGGTAAATCTGATGTTAAGTGGCTTCACCAAATTAAAATAAAATTGTTTTTGCAAAGACAATAATATGAAACAATATAACTATAACTTTTCATAACTCTCTTGGAACGCTAACTGAAATCCAACTGATAAAGCATAAATAGTAAATATATTTTAAAATGCCATGGGTTATAATAAATAATATGCTTGACTATGAATAGCACGAATAAGGAAATTTGGGGTAAGTTTGGGGTTCCTACCTGTCAATATATTACTGTGGTAATTTGAAAATACAAAATCGTTTATTAAAAATATCTATTCTATGTAAAATACACGGGACTATATCATTGAGTCTTATTGTTTTAAAGAAAGTTATTTAATTTACTAAATATTCTTTCTCAAAATGAATTTTTATAATTGAATGCTCAGAGATTTAGAGATACATAAAATAGCTACCTACTAAGGAAACACCATTTTGTTTTTATAGATATTTTATTACATCAATGGAAATTTCTCTATATCCTTCTATGACTATACTCATAAGCTATAACATAAAAATTACTATCAACAATGTAGGCCAGCCATAAAATTCAATTAAAAATCCCTACATTTTAAGCAGTTATAGTAGCATAATGTGTAAACATGAGCTGAAGTGATGTGTAGCTCCTAGAGCATGTCACATTTAGAGAATAAATGTTTTAACCGTTTCATCACTTTTCTCAGTGCAAAGAATCTTGAAGCCCTCTCTCTTAATCCTTAATCTCACTGGAAAAGTAGTGCTTTTGTGAGAGAACAACCAACCTGCTCATAATTTTTGTCTCAGTTAAATTTGTTTAGCAGTATTGTTTTTAATATATTTTTGTACTCCCAAACACATTCCTTGTTAAGTCATTCTTTCAACAAATATTGGTTGCAGGCACTGTTCTAGACACAGAGATTAGCAATGAGCAAATTGGACAACAAAGTCCCAGGCCCTAGGGGGCTGACAACCTAATAATTATATGCTCAATAAATTACATGATACATCAGATTGTGATACGTGCAATGGAGAAAAACAAAGCAGGAAAGAGGTTAGGAAGTATTTATATGTTGAGGGGGTACGGTGCAATTTAAAATCGGGTTGTTGGTCAAAGCCTTAAAAAGAAGGTAACATTTGAAGGAGATGAGAAAACAAGATCTATGGATCTCCAGAAGAAGAGGATTGCAAGAAGAGGGAAGAGAAATGCAAAGATCCTGAGGCAGAAGTGTTCCTGCAACATCTCAGAAATAGCAAGAGGGCCAGAGCGGCTAAGGACAAGTGAGTGAAAGTGAGCACGGGAGGGAAGGCAGTCAGAGCGGAGAAGCCAGGACCCCATCACGCAGGATTATAAATTATCAAAAGATCTTTTATTATTTTACTCTACATGACATAGGAAGAATTGGGATGGTATACACAGAGGAGTGATCTGGTCTGAGATAGGTGCTCACAGGACCACCTTGACAGCTGTAAGGGAGTAGGCAGGAAGCAAGAAATCAAGTTAGAACACCTTCACAATGATCCAGGTGCTAGGTGATAAAGGGGTTAGAGGTGGGTGTATCTGTGGACACATCAGATGCAGGTAGGAGAGAGGGAACAGCTGGCAAGGGCTGAAGGTCTGGGGCATGAGCAAGGAAGTGTGAAATGGGAGTTACTAATAATAGAGATGAGAAGACTGAAGAATGAGTAGGTTTGGAATAAGATCATCAGTTAGAGATGTTAAATCTGAGATGTCCAAAACTGAGCTCCTGTTCATATTACAAGTTTGAGAAGTAGAGTCCACCGGAAGACATGCTGACCCTGAAATTTGTTTCCTTTAACAGAGTAACCAAATGACTAATGAGTGGATGGTCTCAAATTACACACTTCCTTCATACCTTGTTGTTTACATTTTCATTGGAAACAGTCTATCTTAAAAGTATAAAACAGTTTAATTAATATTTCTGTATTTTCAGGATTCTCACTAACTCATTTATTAATTTAATTCCTTTACTGAGCAGCCACTGAATGCGATGCACTGCTCCAAATACTACTGGGGACTACAGAAGGGATTCGGTCTGCCCTTGAGGTGTTCACAGATGACCAAGAAAGGAAAAAGATATTTTGGTGTTTATACATTTTGAGGATTTGGGAAGCAAAGTGGAAATGTAGGGCTTATATGCACTGTATTCATGTATATGGCACTGTGGTTGTTATAACCGTACTAGAAATATATGTGACTTTTAGAAAGCATACAAAGATGAAATAAGGAAAACTATTTACTGTTTTATAAAAATAAAGACAATGGCATGGAAAAGCTCAGAGAATTAAATTATCTCATTATGTTGTATTAGAGACGCATCTCCATTTACTAGGTTACAGATATGAACAAAGCACTGTAGGTCAAGTGCATGCTCACTCAAGTGGGGAAGGTCTCCATAGAAAAGGAAACATTGGAAATGTAGATTAATGAAGGAAAATGACATTTTTGGCAGAGGCAACAACAGCAAGTTTGAATTTATAGAAGTGTGCATGCTTATTGGGGCACATACTTTTTGGGGCACACACACACAGCTTTTTGGGGCAAATACTTACAGCCAGTGCTTTTAAGGAAAAGTTGGGGGACTGAGAGTGGGGCATAAAAGGAGAGTCCAACACACTGCATTTAAATGTAATATTCATTCTCAATTCCAGAAGATTTAAAATTAAATCTAAAATTTTTTTTTTTTTTTAATGTTTTTTATTTATTTTTGGGACAGAGAGAGACAGAGCATGAACGGGGGAGGGGCAGAGAGAGAGGGAGACACAGAATCGGAAACAGGCTCCAGGCTCCGAGCCATCAGCCCAGAGCCTGACGCGGGGCTCGAACTCACGGACCGCGAGATCGTGACCTGGCTGAAGTCGGACGCTTAACCGACTGCGCCACCCAGGCGCCCCAAAATTAAATCTAAATCAAGCTTAAAGAAAATGCCACTCAAATAAACCAGCCATCTCAAATTTATTTATTGGTTTAACTCCTCAAATTAGTATAGTAAGGTATCATTTTTGTGAGTTAGCATTAATTGAGGGTCCTTCTAACCTAAAATCTACTGCACTTGTTTGAGGTGTTATTTTCTTTTATAAAAAGAAACCATATGTGTTTGTATGCCAATGTGTGACAACCTACCATTTGGCCTATGGGTTTAAATATGCATAATTTTCTCAGTAAAGACAAAAATCATTGGAAAAGCCCTCTACCAGCATCACTTCACCTCCTTCATTGTGATTTCACTGCCAGGCTCTTAACAGTTCACCCTGTGGTTTGGGCTACAGACTTTGGCATCCAAACAGGATTCAGATCCTAGTTCAGCCATGTCAAAGTGCATGATCTTAGGGAATTTGTTTGTCCCAGTTTCCTCCTAAATCAGGAGATAATCATTGTCCCTGCCTCCTTATTGCATTGTTATATTGAATGCCTTCACACATGTAAAGCACACTGGCTTGTCCATGCATATAGTAAGTGCCCAGTAAATTGTAGGCACTATTATTAACAGGAGTAGAATCGTTTTGTTGAAAGTGGAGGATAGAAATAAAGTTAGTTAAACAGCTTCTATTAATAGGTGCTAACTGAAATTAGGTTTCATTGTACCATAGTCACTGGGGACTTGGAAAGACCTAAACCTGGAATCATGATATAACCACTTTGGTAACTTTTTCTACTTAAAATTTATTAATGTTTACTCGTCTACTCTATGAATTGTTTTTTTGTGTTGTGAAAGCTGTATGGAAATAACTATAAATGGTTTACATCATAAATTTCCTCCTAAAATCATATTCAGTTAGGTTCTGATTGAGATACCAATCTCGAAAGCCTATTTAAACCACTATGTACTTAGGAAATTGCATTTGCAGCCCTGTTTCAACTTGAACTATCTTCACCATATAGTTAAAGCAGAAAACCTATTTTCATAGCTCTACTTCCAACTCAACAGAGAATCTCCTGCAGCAGTAATGAAAATTATGTGGGAGCCACACTCTCGAGCGCCAGAAATTTGCTAATTCTCCACATTTGTAAAAGAAAATAATCTTAGTACCAAGTTACCTCTGGTTATTCTCATAAATTATTCATCCTCAAATCAGGGTGACACTCATCCTTTTTAAGTGTCTTAGTCTCAGAGTTCTCCTTACTTGTATTTGGAGATCTCTCTTATTTATACCAGGATATAGCTCAAAACACAGTACTTTCCTGAACCCCAAAACTCTATTGCTAAAATCCAAAAGATAAAAGAAGTCAAAACCTGAAAATATTGTTTTAATTTCAAGCTTCATGCTGATGATATAAAGAGACATGAGCTTTCATTTCAAAAATGAGTTTTAACAGGATGACAGAACTTCAGTATTCACATATTTAAAACAATCCAATACCACTTCAGACAAAATTGCTGAAATTCTCTGACCCACAAATTAGAGGCAAGCAAGTAGCTAAATCAAATGAATTAGGAGTAAAATTTCATTAAATGTAATGTAATTTGGGCATTAAAGAGATTTATGAACTATGCAACCCGAATGGCAAAAATACTGTTAAACAATTCCTGGGCTTTCAGGGGTGGAAAAAGGACACCTTCTCCCCGGTTCCGAGCAGAAGCAACAGAAGAGAACTTTGGTGCCCCATCTACTCATGTACCATCCTCAGAGTTTAACTGAAAAGAGAATTTGGCAAAGCCTTATGTGTTTGAGTTGGAAAGGTAGCGCAGGAAAGAGAAATTAAGATCTGTCTCTCCAAGTGTGTATTCTTATGTGTGCATGGAAATAAAAGTGATTTCAACTCCCCCCAAAAATATGACTTCTTACTTTCTATATTTAGATTCTTTTGAATCAGTAACTTTATTAACATGGAGACAGCTACATTCTCGTGAATTCCATACTAATTATGCTACTATTAAACATTTCCTTTGCGTGTATAACAACTTTCAGGCTTTTTGTATTATTTTTTTATACACACAAACTCATTTACACCTCAGGAAAAGTAGAGGATTGAGATCCAATGGGAGAATGTGTTTGGAATAATAAATATATAAAATATCTGAGGTGAAAAAGCAGAACAAGAACGTTTACTATAATTTCCATTCTTGGTGTCAAATCATCATCGCTGGCATGAAGGAGCTGGGCCAAATATCATATACCAATATCTCAATATTTTAATTTTTTATTTGAATTTCCCAGAAAGGGAAATAATGGTTGTTTGTGTATTTGTCTCCAAGTATAATACAACTAAAAGATTCAGATATGCTTGATCACCATGCCCAGTGAGAAAGACACTGAGGTTATAGAAAAAACTTAGATTTTTGAAATCAAAATGAGTGGATTCAGATCTTTCTAGGCACTAGCTTGACCAAATCAAAACAACTTTCAGAACCTTAGGTCCTTTCTTCAAAATATTGCAAAGCATATGCAAAAGATATTCATTCACAAATAACATCCACATGAGCTAATTCAACTAACAAGTTTTTCCAGTTTTTCAAACTATATATGTCCAAACCTTGAGACATAGGCACATATACTTGGTTTAATAAAGCCTCTCCATGTGATTTTATTTTGTCTGCATTTAAAAATGTAAGCCATAAAATGATGATCCAAGAAACCCATGATATATAGGAAAAAAGCAAGGAAAAGCGAATAAAAATGAGGGATCCACTCTAGTTTTCCTCAAATACCTTAAGTACTTTCACATTCTGAGTGGTCATTGTGTATAATTCACACAAATATTTTTTAACCAAGTTTTCCACAGACGGAATTGTGTAATGGATGTGAAATAACTAGTGGTTTTCAAGTTTATATTGACAAAAACATGTAAAGGAGACTCAAATCAAGAAAAGGGAATTAGACTAGAATTCAGTGTTCTCAAAATGAAGTTTTCATTGGCATCCCTTGGAACTTTAAAAAAAATACCAATACACAGATCCTATTCTTAGAGATTATGATTGTGTTGATTAGGGATAAATCTAAGGGTTGTTTTGTGTGTGTGTGTGTGTGTGTGTGTGTGTGTGTGTGTGTGTTTTATAGCTCCCTGCCTTCTTCTATGTGCTGAAAAGCCAGTTATGTCTCCCGCTCCTGAAAGTAATGGCTTTAAGAAGAGGTCCAGGAGCACTCAGAAGCTGGTGCTTTAGCGAGTGTCTCTGGTATGTGTTGTGTATGGTCTGCTGTTGTGTCTTGGGACCTCATCAAGATAAAAAGCTTCTGCACAGCTAAGGAAATAATCAACAAAACTAAAAGGCAACCTACGGAATGGGAGAAGATATTTGAAAATGACATATCTGATAAAGGGTTTGTATCCAAAATATATAAAGAACTTATAAAACTCAACACCCCCAAAACAAATAATCCAGTTATAAAATAGGCAAATGGGCACCTGGGTGGCTCAGTTGGTTAAGTGTCCAACTTCGGCTCATGTCATTATCTCACGTTCATGAGTTCAAGCCCCACACTGGGCAGCTCAGAGCCTGGAGCCTGCTTCAGATTCTCTGTCTCCCTCTCTCTCTCTGTTCCTCCCCTGCTTGCGCTCCGTCTCTCTCTCTTTCTCAAAAATAAACATTAAAAAAATTTAAAAATAAATAAAGTGGGCAAAGACCTGAATAGACATTTTTCCAAAGAAGGTATACAGATGGCCAAGAGATTCATGAAAAGATGCTCAACATCACCGATCATCAGGGCAATGCATATCAAAACTACAATGAGATACCACCTCACATCTATCAGAATGGTTAAAATCAATAACACAAGAAACAACAGGTGTCGGCAAGGATGCAAAGAAAGGGAAACCCTCTTGCACTGTTGGTGGGAACGCAAACTGGTGCATCCACTCTGGAAAACAGTATGGAGGTTCCTCAAAAAGTTAAAAATAGAACTACCCTGCAAGCCAGCAACAGCACTACCAGGTATTTACCCAAAGGATACAAAAATACATATTCAAAGGGATACATGTATTCCTATGTTTATAGCAATATTATCTACAATAGCCAGATTATAGAAACAGCCCAACAGTGTCCATCAGCTGATGAATGGATAAAGATGTGGTATATGTATAAATGGACTATTACGCAGCCATAAAAAAATGAAATCTTGTCATTTCCAATGGCGTGGATGTAACTAGAGAGTATTATGCTAAGCAAAATAAGGTAATCAGAGAAGACAAATACCATATAATTTCACTCACACGTGAAATTTATGAAACAACACAAACGAGCGAGGGGAAAAAAAGAGAGGGAGGCAAACCAAGAAATAGATTGTTAACTGTAGAGAACAAAGTGATGGTTACCAGAGGGGAGATGAGACAGAACAGGTAAAATAGCTGATGGGGATTAAGAGTGCACTTGTGATGAGCACCAGAGGATGGATGGAAGCATTGAATCACTATATTGTGCACCTGAAACTACAGTTAGACTGTGTGTTAACTGGAATTTAAATAAAAAACTTTAAAACACCAAACCTACCTGGAAGATTCTACTGTGCAATTAGAATTAAAAAGTTCTAAGCTAGCTAAACTATATATTAGTCCCTTTTGTCCATGATTCGAGGAAAAGTACAATTTAAATAATCGTGTATGTGCCAAGGTAGGATTTACCTTGTACCCTCTATTAACCCAATAAAATTCAGAGAATTAGTAGACAAATAACATCATGTTATTTTGTGGCACGTTTCTTCTGGAAATGGTTTATTTACATACGGCCCTGACCCTGGGCAACTTTTTGCTAGCCTGAGGCAAGCTGGATACGAATTTCTGGCGTCCGTGGAGAGGTGGTAAAATCTCCCAGGCACTATTAAAGTGATTAATACAGTTACGCCAGCTATCTATGTGAAAAAAATATTCTTACAGTACAGAAATATTTTGTCTTTCTTCAACAGGAAAAATAATTGTGAGAAGAATATATTATTTTTGAATTATTTATGCCGCATTGCATAGTTACCTTTTAAATTGTCCTTCAACAGAGAACTATACAGTAATTTATCACTTAGATTTGCTTTCTGGATTTTATTTTTCTGTGTTTGTGTAGTAATTGAGTTGATATGTGAGTTTTATGCTTCAGATATAGAATGAAATAGGAAGTATGTTTTGATATTTTCACCCATTTTATGCTATTGGATGAATACCTCTAAGATCAGAATTTCCTTTATCCGTCTTTTTTTCTTCCTAAACAAACAAACAAACAAACAAACAAACAAAAAAGATCCTTACTTTGTTTTCAAGACTTTTGAGGACTTTTTTCTGATACAAATAAAGTAAGTGCCAAGTTAGTCCTCTGTTACCACTTCAGGATATTTTATGGTTTGTAGTCAAAAAGTGAAAGCTGTGGAAAATCACATTTCACATCTATGAAGCTAATGTAATCACTTATCATACAGCATATTTTTAAAAAATACACAACAAACTATGTTGTCAGTTGCCAAAATACACTACTTCAACATTGGCTCTTTTACATATTTTGTGTATGTATTTAATATTCTTGTACATAATTTGTGTAATGCTAAACAATGACACACACTTAGCCAGATATTTAATAGAGCGAAGAGTCCCAAATTTAACATGAATCTAATATGAAGGGGATACTACTGGCTTATGCAAATATATTGACTAATGGTTGTTTGGAGGCACAGTGAAATTGGACTCTCAGGCTATAAAAACCTGACAAGCTGGCTACAATGAGTAACTTGATTCTGTAAAGGTGGTATTATCTTTTTTAAAAGAGTGTTTTACACACTGGGAAAATTAACACAAAACCTCTATCATTTCAACATTTCCTCTAATAATTAAATTGTGTGTGTGTGTGTGTGTGTGTGTGTGTGTGTGTGTATCCAAACATGAATATTTCTTAAAATGTTTTCTAAATAAATACAAAACAAACTACACCACTGCAAGTCACTAAACTATCTGGCCAAATAGGAAACATTGTTAAAATAAAAATCTGTGTGTGTTTTCTTTAATTACAAAGACCATATCTAATTTTAACTGCCTCCTTTTTTTTCTTAATAATGAGCTGACCTTCTATTCTCCTTAACCCTTTTTTATCAAAGCCATCTACACCCACTTTGCCTTCTGTTTCTCTAATCTGCAATTATTTATGTTTTCTTCATGCTGCTTTGTCCGCCATGGGAGCAAAATTGTATTTGGTGAAATATAGAGCTAATTATACCATGAACCCAGCAACAAAAAGACAGAGCAGATGTTACTTCAGACGTGCTAAAAGTCCTCATGCTTAATGTGCATATAGTAAAACACTGAGCAGAGTCGTCAAAAACAATATCTAATCAAGGCAGTTTTAGACATGCAAATCTTTTTAACACCAGAGTTAAATGGAGAAATTCTGTCAATAATATTTTCAGTACTCACCATGTGCTTGCCAGAATAATTATATTAGGTAGTGATTTCTAATTAATATAATAAATGTGTGAGTCCACATTGTTTCTATCCCAGGGGGGTAGAAATCTAGGGAGGCAGAAATGGAGATCATATGCTGTGAGTTAATAATACAACGCACAATGTTTTCATTGAGAATGTGTTTCCATGATGCCAAAATAAGCAGCTTTAATATTTTTTAAGTTAACCAATAAAACATATTGTATTCTATGTTTTCTTTTCATTCACAGTGAATCGTTTAAATTATCTAAGTGGGTATTGATTGACGAAAGTTAAGATAAATTTCTCTTTGCTTAACATATTTCCATCTATGATTCAGTTTCATCTTTGTTTTGTATGTATGTGGATCATGGCTCAATGGTTGCTTTTCTTTCTTTCTTTCTTTCTTTCTTTCTTTCTTTCTTTCTTTCTTTCTTTCTTTCTTTCTTTCTTTCTTTCCTTCTTTCTTTTGCAAAAGTGGAAAATGATTTTGAACATATTGGATTTAAGTCAATATTGCTTGTCATGAAGAAACTGATTTCCCTCATTGTGACCTGTATACAAATAGTAAATTACTTCAGGAAAATAGCAAAATGCTTATCATGCGGTGTAGTGACTAAAAACAATTCCAGCTACACTAGTTTGAAGCCACTGCAAGAGGGCAGTATTTTAATGACATGCTTTCTGCTGAAAGAAGTGTGCCTACACCACAGGGTGTAAAGCCCCTTCTGAGATCTAAAACTTAGTGGGCTCAGCACACCAAACCTCCCTCCTGGTGAGTGTTAAATGTGTGCATTGAGTGGCTGGGCTGGGCACTGCTTTCAATGTTTATTTTAGGAAAATAAAGCACCTCTCTGCAAAGCTGTGATTGTCACGCTAAAGAATTCCATCGTATTAAGAAGTGTATGACGTGTTCACTTTTCTTTATTATATGCAAAGTCTAAAATAAAATAGTGTCAGTTTGTACAAATGACCACTTTTAAAACATTATATGTTGGCCAGTTATAAGTAGGATAAATGTTCTAACAACTAATATCATAACCAATTACTTACTGAGAGAAATATATATTTGTATGTTGGAAATATTACATTAGTCCAAAAATTACGTTATAATTAAACTAATTTACATGTCATATATGTGTGACATATGTAATATATAATATATATATATATACATTATGTACATTATATGTGTATTACACATACATATAATGCCTAATGTGGATAAAATTATGAACATTACAAGTGATTATTTATTATGAAAAAAACCTGTCTATTTGTATTTTCAAAAGAATGTGAAGTCTGAAAATGTTGATATTTCTATCAATGCTGAATAAAATTGTTGAGACAGTATGTCTACTTAGTCTCTTCCAGTTTAAGCCATTATGTCAGATACGAGGGCATTGATATGATACATTCACAAAAATTATCTGACATAATAAATATATTTTTAAAACTCTACTTATGAAATTTAATGTTACCATATTCAATAAATAGTAAAATGCAATATAAAAGGACTTCATGTAATTTAACAATCTTCAGTGATTATTGACGTTGTTGAATCTTGTTTTCCAACTTGTTAATTTTTCATTAATCCTATATTTCAAAAAGTACTTAAAACCCTGGATGCACAGTTACCATAAAAATAATGAATCAAGACACAAAAGATTAAGTTAAAAATGAACTAAATATTCTAAAAGATGAAACAGGGTAAATCCTTCAACTTCCCACAGTGGATCTTAACTACTTGGATGTTCAAGAGGCCAAACGGAACCATCACAGATGGAATATAAACTGCAATGCTATTGGGGCACCTGGGTGGCTCAGTTGGTTGGGCGTCCAACTGCGGCTCAGGTCATGATCTCGCGGTTTGTGAGTTCCAGCCCCATGTCGGGCTCTGTGCTGACAGCTCAGAGCCTGAAGCCTGCTTCGGATTCTGTGCCTCCCTCACCCTTTGCTCCTACCCTGCTTACGCTCTCTCTCTTTCAATAATAAACGAACATTAAAAAAAATTTTTTTAAACTGTAATGCTATCAAATTTGTCATTCACGTGCTCAGAAGAATGAACAATTTCTCATGAGGCCAAACTATTAAAAATTACTTTTGAAAAGTAAAATATCCAAGCGCAGGGATTCTGGCTTTATACTTCCCAATAACTGGGGCCCTTTTAGGAATTAAGACTAATCAAGGTGATAGAACTGAAACAGAAAAATGAAAACATATTTTGTCCCAGCTTGTCCTTGGTATCTAAATAGAAACCATCTCAACCAGTAGATTATGAGGGTAAACTCCATACTTTAAAGAACCCAGGTGCCAAATGGTAATGGAGCTATTCACTCTTTGGCCCCTCCTACATCAAAGGCACTGTCTTATCATCTCTAGCATCATATCCTGCTAATAAGTCAAAACAAAGGGGCTTTCAAAGGAGATACTTGGCCCACTAGCATTTTAATCAAAATAATAAACAGAAATACTTCCTTTGATCTCACTTCATTTTTTTCTCCCATTGGCAAAGTAGTCTATAAACATACACATATATGAAGCAGTATTTATGCAAAATGGCTTTAATTCCAGAACCACTGTAGATGTAGCTTACTTTAATAAAATGCATTATATTGAAGTGTTTCCTAAGTAGTGGATTGATTTAAGACTTGATTAGATAAGACTCCTGATTTACATGGAACGTCTCAGAAAAAAATCCATAGATCTCTATTCCTGTATATTAAAAGAATCTAATATTTTACATGTTTAATATATTTAGTTCACTGAATCAATAACCATATTTTTAAAATACAGAACTTCTACTTCTTCCACATATTCTTTGTACCAGGGATACAGTCCCTCACTTGAATCATATATGATTTTAATGTAATAGGATGTCCATTCTTTAAACAAACAACAGGATTTTATTTTTAATACCAAAGGAAATAGTATGACTAATTTCTCTTCTGAAATCATAAGATCATTAATTAGAAATATTTTAAAATTCAAGGATTTAAAATATTTGGTTTAGTGTGAACATGACACGAAATGAATTTTAAATAATATAGCTATTGACTATATTAAAAGTCATAAAATAATGTTTCATAGTGTAAATATTTAGAAACTGATTCCTTTCCACACAATAAAAATATAAATTCCTGTAAACATTTTAAGGCTTTACCAGAGAAATTTTTCCCACAAAAAAGCTGGCTCACAGTATTTTAACAGAGAGATTTGTAGGACGTGAAAAATTAATATGTGATTCTCCCTGCTCATCAACTAACTCCAAGTTATACTTCTGTTAATAACGAAACGACTGCAATGTCCCCTTTCTTCCTCATGCGGTCTAACAATGAGTATGGAGAAGGGGAGAAGTGAAGACAGACACTGTCTCCCAGATCTTCACTCCGTATAAGCAAAAGTGATTGCTGAACATTGCTGATGAAGACGAGATACAATGTACCAAAGCAAACAATAACTGCTACTCTGTAGGGACTGTGGAAGACCTCATTGTGTTTGGTAGCACTTTGTAGCTATTCTCTGTTGGTCTGGCGGAAGTGACACACCTGTCGCTGAAGCCGCATTACTGTGACAGAATGATCAATAATGGTGTTCCTCTAACTTAGCACTCATTCCTTTGCTAGTTCACGGAGGTGCTAACTCTTCTCCTGTTGGTGTACATGATATTGTATAGGATGACTACACTTGCAGTGATGCTTAATACATCACAGGCCTTATGACACTTACGTATATGCATATATACAGCGCGACAGAGAGAGAGAGAGAGAGAGAGAGAGAGAGAGAGAATAAAACTGAGTGTAACCAAGATTTTATTTAAGCCGTCCATTTAAAAACTGTTCTATCATGTTTCCTACATGGTAAGAACCGATAGCTGCCAATGTAATTAATTCACATTTATTTAAAAAAACAGTAAATTCTAATCTTGAGTTTATTCTAGGAAATAAAGAATTTACAATGTAAACATTTTCAAGGATTGGAGAATTCAAAATAGGAGCGTTAAAATGATTGCGGATATGACAGATATGAAAAACCGTCTTGGTAGTTTGAATACAAAGGTATCAAGAGGTAGAATGAGTGTTGAATTTATGTTGTGGAAAATTGGTCCCAAGTTGGTTTTCCACTTCATCAGAAAGCACTTTTGTCTTGTATGCAAACAGTTAATGAAGCATGCCAACACTGAATTGTTTTAACTAGTGTTAGAAATCCTTCACCTTTTTTCCTCTCTTTTTCTTTTTGGAAGTTTTAATACTAACATAGTGAGACACCCTCAATTTCAGAGCCCGATTCTAATTTTCAGGTAGGACCAAAGAATAATTATTCATAATTTAAATATTTTTCGTTTTCATTTATGAATTATTCTCTAGTGAAAGGTAGCAAAAGATCCATCATTTCTGTTGCACAATAATAAGTGTATGATGAGAATGATCTAGTCATTACATTTTCATCTAGAAGACTACCTTCGGTTTGAGTATTTTGAAGCAGTGAGCCTTTTGATTTAATTTTTAAAGCTCTGGCAGGTGGCAAAATTTTGTTCCAACAACATTCGTGTGATTGGGAACAAAGGAATTCTTTCAAGAGGTTTGTGGTTTTACCTTTATACCACTTTCAAAGAAAATGGGATGATCATTTCTTTCATATTAAAATTAAAATAAACATAAGGGCAGGAAAAATTACACATTATAACAAATAATTGCACTTAAAAAAAGCTTTTCATAGATTTATTCAGACTGTACTTTATACTCATAAAAACACAGTGTTCAGCTGCATAACTTTTTCACAATATGATAATTTAATCCTTACACTGCATGTCTTCCATTTCATATTAAAAATTTCCACTTTAAATTCAATTGTGTGGGCTCATTATTATTTTGTATAAAATGTTACACCTTATATGCTATGATCTTAATATTAAGAGAGTTAGGTTGTAAAGTTACTAACCCATGTAATTCTAAAATAGTTTCTCTAAATGCCTCAAATAAATGCATTTCTGATACCACTGTTACTTAGAAAAAAGATTGTTAAAAATATCGCACTAAAATATGTTTGACTTTAAATGCCAGGTTTAAACTTCAATTATCATCAAATATGAATAGGGTTTGACTCTTAGAAGTTTGGTTCTTGGTGTTTTAATTCTAAGAAAACAAAAACTCTGGATAAAAGTAACTAGTAGGTTATGATAAACTTATTTTGCTAAGTATATACAAAAGTTTTCATCAGCAATAATATACATATTCCTGTTACATGGCTGGTGCCTTATGAAGAGTATTTAAAACACAATAAAATGCAAGATATCAACAAAATTCAGGAAGCATGTCAGGTGTACTATTTTCAAAGGAACAGGGGTCAAATAAAAACAAAGAATTTTTAAATGAGAAAATTTGAAAATTATTGTATTTCCCCCCTCATTTTATAAGACTCTGATGCCCAAAACTATAAAGAGACGAGTATTAACTCATCATCATGCCAGTCTGCCATAATTTTCAAATTCATGGACAAAATCTGTATTATGAGTTAGAAATAACTTCAGTATATTTGTAATAACAGTTGATTTTATGGGGTAAGATGTATATATTGTGAATTTATCCTCAAGAGAGATAAAGAGATAAAGCTGAACTGAGAATTTAGTCACTGACAAATCAGTCTTATACACACATCAGCAAAATGTTTTTCCTGAACAATAGGACTGGTTGATAACATGTATGTACATTCAAATCACATGAATAATGATAGCATCCACAGCCATCTCAGGCATCCACATAAAACAGACCGGTTTCAAAAGACTTTCACACACATTACAAATATTTCACTCATCAAACCTATTTACAAAATGTTCCCATAGCCGTCTTACATGAGAGAAAATGGAAAATGTGGACTTGGCTATGAACACAAAATACCGCTACTACAGAATGAGGATTCAAACTCAGAACTTCGGACTTTATAGACCATGATGCCTCCCAGATGACACTTTCACTCCAAATTAGACTCGTAGATGGTATTTAGTACCATACGGCTACTGGGAACATTCTTAATAATAAGTTTTATTCTCAAGTCCTCAGATATCAATAAATCAATGAAAATATGCACTTTAAAAAATGTTTCTGATTAGGTCAATAGTAATGATGAGGAATGTGATATTTCTGTTCACTTAACTGAAAACTAAATTATTCTAGAGTCAATAAGGACTAAAGTATAGAGGTACTTCAAAAGGAAAATGCATGGGCCGGAGGATGCCAAATTCATTCTCACTATTATTTTTCTATAATAATTATTTGGTAATCTGTGCCAATGAGAGAACAGGAGACTTGGCAAAACTTTAGATGCACAGTCCACCCCGTATTTACTGAATACATGTCATGGAACATACAGGTCTAGTTTGGGAAAATAAAGGTAAAAAGGTTTGGGAGATATAACTGTATCTGCCTTTAAGAAGATACTGTGTAATTGAGGAAGATGTGAAACGAGTTCTAAGCCACATGGAGTGTGGGCAACAAGAAGAATGAATTGAGTTTTTTTTCTCTTTCGTTCTCTTTTAAACCTTGAAAAGCGAAAGGTAATTATTCTTTCTTTAAAGCATGTAACGTTTTACAACAGAGATACTGAACAACATTAATCCTATAGTAAAGTTTACTCTAAACCACTAATAATATGACAGAATATGTAATATGAAGTGGATTATATTATTATGTGCCCAGTGCATGGATGGGAACTCTAAAGACTAAAAAATAGAAATACAAAATCTGCATCATCCATAGCCCTAGACCAGAAAGCTGATCCTGTTTTGTCACCACGGCAGGTTATAATTGCATTTATCTTAATTTATATACATGCACACACACATATGTATATAAAAATATATGTGTGTATCACAATGATATCTACATTTTGCTATATGTCAATATTTTCCTAGTGCTGCGTACACACTGTAAACAAGGAACCATTTTTCTTTATTCTAGATTGAAGGCTGAGAGAGATATATAAGAGCTATTGTTCTAGCAAACACAACTATCTAAACACAATGTGAAAAAAGGTATATTACTGAAAAACCATTCTTGATTTTAAGTTAGGAAAAAAATTCTCATAATAATTAATATACTTTCAGGTACCTTCAGAGAATATTATACACAAAAGAGAAAAAAGAAACACATTCTCTATAAATCTAAAGACAGAAAACCAATATTCAACTTTGTTTTCAAAGTCTGGACAATCCACTCAGATGAGATACCAAAATATACAATAAAAATAAAAAGCAAAACCACCTGGATAGAAAAGAAAAAAGTATTCTTATTTTCAGGTGATATGATTGTCTTTCTAGAATTTTCAAGTTGAAAAAGACAGAGTTTGGACACAATAATAGGATTCTGTAAACTGTTTTAGCCACTAAGTATAATCAAAAGGTAATACCTACCTACTTTGATATGACATGAGAAGTAGACAACAAAGCAAAAATACTCGTATGTTTTATGGAGGCTTATAAAAATCATATTCTAAGTTATATTCTTGTAAGGCAAAATTCTTCTATACGAAACATGAAGGTAATGATGGTCATGTACCTTCAATTCGAGGCCAAGCTTATATCCCTTATTCGGATATTAAAGAGGTGGCAAAAATTGTTTTTAGTAATTGGATGCTATTGTATATAAGAACAAACTAAAAAGCATCTCCTAGTTGCCAAACCTGAATCTTAAAGAGACACCATCCATGTAAGTCACAGAAGCATATATATATGTGCGTGTGTGTGTGTGTGTGTGCACGCATGTGTGTATGTATTTTTGCATTCGCATGCACTGTAAAAATTCAATATATTGCTATAACACAGAGGCATAGAGTTTTACTATAATGGCAATTTTGCAATAATTTTTCCAGATGAATATTTTATACTAATTAGAAATGTTCTTAAGTTTTGTTTGTTTAATAGGCACCTTCATTAAGCTTGGCGGTTATGGTATGAATAGTTCACTTATTTAATAACACTTAGTAAACAAGAAGCAAAAATATATTAAAAGCTCTCTTAACTGTCTCTAGAAGTTCTGGTGTTAAATATACTGCACGACACATATCAAGAAAGGTCCTATGCAGATAAAACTTTAGGGAAGTTTTTAATTTCTGAAATATTTGATAGATTATGTTTCTCTGATCACTTGTCTAATGTAAACTAGGAGAGAAATCTAACCTGACAATAGCTTTTCCTTCTCTCTCTCTCTCTCTGACATTTGAGGCCCCTCCACACAAAGCAAATCACAGCCAGAATAAGATTATGACGCAATGATCTCGTTGAGAATGTTGCATTATGGCTCAGGCAGCGCCTAAGCGGTCCCTCGGTACTTGTGCTTATAGAAATTTGAATTTCTCTGGTAGCTCAGTATGATTTATGGCATATTTCAGACTTTCTCTTCATCAAGGGAGAACACTGTCAAGTTCATGAGAGTTTTGCAACTAAGATGAAGGAGAGAAAGGAGAGCATTTTGAGTAAACAAGAATTTGTGGTTTGTTATAATTTGGGGCATTTAAAACTGAATTGGTTGCAAAATTATCTTTGACAGTTGTATTCAATATCATCTTGGGTACGGAATAGAAAAACCAATGGTGTTTATTAGTGAATCATCCGTGGACTTATTCAGCCTTCAATTCACATGCAAAGCACCTGTTTGAAAAACAAGTGCTAAGGTTTTAGTATTAATAGTAGAATAGACCTTCAACAGGGACCCGTATAAAATTCTGCTGTTTATCTTTTTTGAAACTCCTGTTCTGGCAAACAGGTGGTTTCTTATACCTGCAGTATTTCATTTCCTCATGCACAGCTGTGTTAGAAAATGTTTGGTTTTTATGAACCACATGCCAGACTTGGCAATATTTTTATAACGGACAGGAAAAAGCAAATTGTATTGCTTCATTTATTTTTCCTTTACCAGCAATGTAAATTTTCAGATTTAATATTACATGTTTTCTTCATAGTCAACTTTTGTAATATAAGCAGCTGTTTCTCTAGAAATATGGACAATAGCATGAATTCATCCCTAAATTCACATGCAAAATAAAACACTGCTGATGAAAGCTTTTTTTTAGGCTTCCTTTTTTATTATTATTCATAAAATTCCCTAGGTATGCATGGTACTTTATAGAGCATATAAAAAGACAAGGTCCCTGCCACAAAGGGTTTATAGCATAATCCAAGGAACATATCATATAAACAGCTCAGATATAGAGAATGCATATTATTTGGGGGTCAATCATAGGAGGATGACTTAAAAATAGTTATTAAACAAGGATATAGAGTCACAAAAGACATTTTTGTTGTTACATCTTTTAGGTCAATTTGTTGGTCAAGGGTAAAAAACTGGAAAGTGATAAATAATAAAGTTGACAGGGTACCAACTCAAATTTTATTTTCAAATTCTCCACAGTCTATGAATGATGTCCCCAGAAATCTAAATAACTTAATATATTCTGTTCTTGAATCACCATAGTAACATCCTACCTCCCCTCTCCAAAATGTGGAAGTTGATTTGAGTGACTCGATACCATCTACTTAAGTTCTATTACATTATATAATCATAAAATTATATGCATCAAGAGCTTTTAATTCTAAGCCCCGCAATTCACCAACCTTAGAGTAAGATACACAAAGGTTACGTTACGTCTTCAAGTTCACTTGGATAGGTACTAGTAAAATTAAGCTGGAGATCAACTCTCTGGATTTCTCGTTTAATACATTTTTATTTTAAAGAATGAACCTCCTTTTTCCTATTGTAATAACCTGGAATAAACACCAAAGTAGCAGACCAAACAGTGGGCCCGCCTTCAGTTACATCACCTTAAAAGTCACAAAATGTCAGGCAAGAAATTATGTCCTCTGAGATTCAATTTACTCATCTGTAAAATGGAAATGCCAACAATATTAACATTTTATGTCTCAGATTAAATGAAAAGAAAAAGTAGTTGTGAAAATGAGAATAAAAACTTTACATAGTAAAATCCTGGAATGCTGCATTGAACAAAGGGCAGCTTGAACTCATCTCTGAAATGAAGGCAATATTCTAATTGGTAAGAGTATAGAGGAATTCCATAAGTAAAGAGACAGCCAGGAGTAACATGGATATGGATACGTATGGCATTCTTGCCTAATACAGCACTCATTCATTAAACATTCATTCACAAATTTCTTAAGTTTTGAGTACTTACAACCATTTTTTTATTTATTCCTCCATGCATATAATCTAATTTTAATAGTGAATTTCTTAACAATTAGCTTATAAATTCTTTGGCAACTGACTTTTGTGAACCAGGTCCAGCGCACCACGACCTGCCGCCGAAAGGTAGACGTGTGCATACCAAATGCTAGCTCAAGGCTTCTTCTAGCTCCCAAATCCCACCATTTCCCTCCTGGAATATTTGTTGAACAACCATATGGTGACAACACATGCCAGTATACACAGCTAAGCCGGCTCTGCCCTCAGCAACCTGACGGTCTCACGGAAGAGGATGGTCATGAGGCAAAGAGACTTGCAAATAGAGATTATAAATCATTCAAAGCACTACAGAAAGAACAACATGGTATAGTAAAAATGGGTTGAGAGAACAGGACAGCTAACAAATTTCACATTCAGGAAAGGACATTAGGCAGAAGGCCGGACGAGTAGGAGCTAGAAAAGTCATGAACAAAGAGAAAAGAGTCTCACTGCTTAGACTTAAGAAGACCTAGGGGAAGAAAGGTATGCAATGCATTTGGGGAACTGAGGAAATGTGAGGAGAGCATCAAGGGAAGAGAAACTCATAAGGGTTTTGAGAGCAGAGGTAGAGTACACTCCTTATCGTGCAGGGTCTTCCAGACCATGCTAAGGAAGTTGAATTTTCTTCTAAGCATAATAAAAAGCCATTGAAGGTTTTCTAAAAGGAAAATTCCATTATTGAATTTATGCTTTATAATCATCACAGGAACTGTTATGAGGAGAGAGGAGTCAAAAGACAGAGTGAGATCGGGCAGGCTGGATTAGGTAGGAGGTGCTAACTCGGGTTCCCACAATGGTAATGGATGCAATGGAGAGGGGACTATGAACCCTACACATGGTTTAGAAGAGGCATAAACAGACATAGTGATCTATTATAAATGAAAGGAGATGGAGGATAGGAGGAGAGATACATATGAAGTATGATTCTAAATGTTCTACATTGGGCATGTGGGTTTAAAACAAAACAAAACAAAACAATGTTGCTCTTTACTGAGCTTGGGAAAGACAGAGTCAGAGTCTAGGCTGGGGCAAGAGATTGTATTTATTTATAATTCATTTTTCTTGGGATCATACAAAAAGTCTATATAAAAAGTCTTGTATTGGATCTTTAAATGGGAGGGGGTGGTCTGTATCATTCAGAAGCAAGGAGAGGATATTAACACTATCAAATTTAATTACTGGATTGCACAATTTTCTGAAGGATGAAAGCTACATGAATTCCATTGGTTCCATCAGTCCAGAGCTCACTGTTGGTAGATCTGCTCTGAATAACATTAACTACTGCATATTTTCTACAAGAGCCATCTCAAGGAAATCAGTGTGACAATAGGTAGCACAGAGACTACTTGAGGAATCCTGAGATATACCTTCACTTGATGTAATGTGCAATATACATGGAGGGGAAAAATAGCTAAATTTATCATTAACCCCAAATATGATATAAAAACAGATAACAAGGGTAGAAATAAACAATAAAAGGTAGCATTAACATGAAACTGCTATAATCATAAAAATTCTCTCAAGATAGAAGGAATCATTTGGATCTATCAGTTTATAAAAAGGAAATAACTATGTCTTTTGAAGATAATGTATAATTAAGACATTCACTTGTAACTACACTGGCATATCATAAATCATAAGAGTAAATGTAAAAAATTCCATACATAAACTTTGGGAAATTATCCAAAATGATATTTTAAGATTACCTCTAATTCATGGTAAATCTAAAGAAGTTGTAAAACTCAAACCATGAAATCACGAGTCCTATTGTTATGCCCACATGCATAGAAGTCAATATCCAATTTTAAAGTATAAACAAAATATAGCTTGCATTTAAAAGCTTCAAACTTATTTTCAATTCATAAGTATAGGAATAATTTAAACCATTTTTGCACGTTATTTTATCTATCAATAGTAATTAACACAGTCTTAATCTGGCTAATGTTAATGACCACTGTTCTTCCATAAATCCCAGTTAAACCAAGCTTATTAAGGGCTAATTAAAGGAAGTCTTATGTGCACTGAATAAAGTAATGTCAGTTTTTAGAGTTGGAGTGCGTATTTGTCTGATAACATGAGACAAAACTTTTCAATTAAAAGTTTACAGGCTGATTATCGATCTCTTAAAAAAAATGTGCCAATGAAATAACTGACAACTTCTTTCTTTTCCTATGTGTACATGTTTTTTAAAAGTGTAGCTATGGCATCTAAATCTGGTAGCTTATTTCCTGAGCGTAAACTAGGCTCACACTGCAACAAATCATCAATAAAACACCCTGTGGATAAATATTAAATCAGAATCTACTAGTAAAGTTTCTGGATAAGTAAGGAATGTTGAAGGTATATAGAGGAAAAAAATATTATATATAGTTTCAAATAATGTTGGGAATACTAGAAGCTCACTTCTTAGAAGATATTTGTGAGTGTGTATGTGTGTGTGCACGTGTGTGTGTACATTTTATTATTTGATTTTTATTTTCTATTTAATAAATTTTGTACAGTGCTTACAAGGTGTCAGGTTGTATTCTGTGAATGAATTTAACCCAAATAATCTCCAAAGAACCTGATGAAATATTTATAATTGTTATATGTTTGACAGAGATGAGGAAACTGAGACACAGACGGAGTTTGACACAAAAATGTCATAAGAGTATTAGTAAAGAACAGAGCTATGCATTGCACCCAAGCAGTGAGGCACCAGGTTCCGTGTTCTCAACTCAACGCTGAACCACAAAGTTGTACTGCTTCTCGGTTTTCACTTATAAGTTCTCCTCCTTGTTTCCTCCCTCCTTCTCTCTCTCCCTCCATACCAACAACCCCACCAAAACTTCTTTGGAGGACAGCAGTAAATATTGAAGAGTACTCACAAGTTTGAGGAAGTCTGAGGATTAACAGAAAAGAAACTGGTATATCAGTAGAAAGCCAGAGGCATGAAGATTAGTACATGTGAATCTTAGAATTTGGGGTCAAACATGACTTTACTGAGAGAGTACCTATGGTTGTAAGAAAGTGAAAATGATGTTCAACTGCATGATGTTCAAGGTTTTCATTTTGTTTCGTTTTCTTTTCTTTTAACCTAAATCACGGGAAAATAGGCCATTAGGCTCTCAATAGTGTAATAGGAGGCAAACATATACGCATATATCTTATATATGTATATATGTTTAGAAAGTATAACATTTAAATGTTTGTTTCTAATATGGTTTTAGAGCCAGAATTTGGAGGCAAAACAGATGTGATTGTGATATTGAGGGACAAGATTTTCATGCAAACCTTTTTCTCAGATGCAACTTCTATTAGGCAATGAATTATTTCTACAAATTAAGTAGCACTGTCTACTAGACGACTTCCTTACCTATTTTTTCTATCAATTTCTTTTTTTATTCATTATTTTTTCCACCTTTACTTCTCATCACTAGTGATTTTTATCTAATCAGAAGTCCTGGTTATTGACTAAATGTAATATTGCCTGTATTGCATAAGTTTACAAGGTGGAAATTTCAAACCACCAATCATTCCAGATTCCTAGGGAAATAAATAGATGTTGTACAATTATGGTCCAGATTCCATCTCAAAAAGAAATGCTTACAAATAAGTAAGGATTCTGGCTCATCATACCTTGAAATATCACATTATTGTGCTTAATCACATCTTGAGAAAATCGCACACGATAATAAAAGAACGGGAAGAGTAAAAGAGTTAAAAAGTTTCTGACTATGACTAAGTTTCACAGAAACTTCACACTACAAAATTATTATTAGAAAGTAGAGATCTAAATAAATTTTATATCCATTGTGTGTAAATTTATTTCTTATCAATCACAGGAAGTAGGGTAGGCACCATAAAGAGAAGATATTACCAGCAACATTTTCAATCATGGGGCTATATATTCAAAAGCAATCAATAAAAAAAGTACAGGAACTGACAAACAACTAGCCAACAGAATCATTTTTCCTGAAATACTTAGCAGTAGCCTTTTAAAGTAATTGCTTGTGGTCAATGTTCCTCATATTTTGGTCTGCTTGCTTGTTAAAATAGAATGGATGTCATATCCATTAATTTTTTTAGCTGTCTGAGGAAGTTTTTCATACCTACAATCAACCATAGGAGGGCTATAATATTAACATACCTAAAAAGAAATCACCTTTTTGTCAGATTTATCAGTGTTGAAGGTCAATATATTTTTGTAAAGGAGGGGGGAAGAAAATACATAATTTCAGAAAAATATAAAAGGTATCTATGCTTTGCTCATCCATAACTTTCTTGATAAAGATTTCTCTCTGGTGAAAGTAAAAACACTTCTTATTGTGAAGTAATCATTTTGAGAATTTATGTCTTTAAAAACATAACGTCTATGTTGGGGGGGGGGTCAATATCAACACAGATTAAGCCAATTATGGGACACATCTTTCTTAGTTGATGAGAGAACTCAGAAACTGCTGAGTTACACTTTGTGGTAAACATTTTGGAATGTTGCCAAAGCTGTTATAAACATTTCTGAGCTCACATTTCTAGGGAACTCTTTTAAAAATCAATTAGAAGTGAAAGTCTTTCAATGCTGGTGTTTTAAAATGTCAAGCTTGTATTACTTTTTTTCCTTGTTGTGCATCAATGGCAATATTTCAAAACCTGTATATTAAATTGATTATATTCTATAATTAAGCTATTAAAGGGGATAGAATGTACAAGTGTTCTAAAATTCACACCACAGCAGAACTTGATTTTTTTTTTAATGAAAATAAACCCAATTAGGTAAAAAAAAGAAAAATGGGAAAGGCAAAGGACAAAGTACAAGGTAAGAAGAAAGTATAAATGGCTACTCATTTTATTTTAAAAGCATACTCAAGTATATTTATTGATTTTGAGCAATATTTTTTAACATTACAGGTCAACAGGTT